>NC_072732.1:219585456-219752709 GCF_026930045.1 Uloborus diversus
TCGTTATTGTTCGAAATTAGGGAAGATATTTGCAAGTTTAGGGCCAAATAATCAGAAATTGACCTCTAAAAAAGAGATGGTAGCTTCCGTATTAGTAAAGTATACATATGGAAATGATAAAAACAATTTTTGGT
The DNA here is from genome assembly GCF_026930045.1 of Uloborus diversus. Taxonomy (NCBI): domain Eukaryota; kingdom Metazoa; phylum Arthropoda; class Arachnida; order Araneae; family Uloboridae; genus Uloborus; species Uloborus diversus. The sequence continues at coordinate 219,585,591 of NC_072732.1, forward strand.
TTGTAATTTCTTTTACGCTTTTCCCCCAAATTATGTAAATAAGTATACAGGCGTTCCTCGTATAACACGGTACTTGTACAATAATACGGTTTCGATGTTATACGGTACCAAATTTGCGATTATTATAACACGGTTTCGATATTACACGGCACGAAACTTGAATTTAATGCTTCATGGTTTTGATATAACACGAAAGTTATCTTTTAAAGGGGTCCGGGACACATTTTGAAATTTTTTTTATTATATACTTTAGAGTTTTGAAACTTTTTGCACTGATTCACCATTTATTTAATAAGCAAAATCATAACATAAATGTGAAAAAAAATTATTTAAATTTAATTAGTTTTTTTAAATGGGGTTGCTTTAAATTGCTATAACTCAAAATATTCTTTACCAATTTTCAATTTTTTTTAAATAAATTACGCACAAATATCTAAGCCTTAATTTTTATTCGGCGAGTTTAAAAATATTGATTCAATAAAAAATAAAAAAATATTTGAAGAAAAATTTCGAAAAATTCGAAAATACTTTTTTAAAAAAATCATAATTTTTGCTGTAAACGTTTTTTTTCAAATTCGCCGAATAAAAATTAAAGTAAACTGTTTGAAAAAGATATGCTCCAAGTTTCATTACTTTATCTTTATCGGTTCCTGACTTATAAGAGTTTGATTCCAAGAAATCGGGAAAAATTGCATCAACGCGTTTCAAGTTTTAAAGTTAAGTACACATTAGTTACTGTTTGATCACAGATTGTATGGAATTGGCAAACGTCCAATTAAGGCGACTCCATCTGAATGAGGGGGAAAAATAAAAAAAATTGATGCGCGTGTTCCTCTCATTTGAAAGAGACTCTGTATAATTTAGAGGCTAACATACGTCTGCAAAATCTGACATCCCTGAAAACTAATAGATGCTTCCATTTCCGCGTGTAAACCGGATGTTTGCCTTTCCATACAATTCGTGGTTAGACAGTAGGTGCATGCAACAAAAATAATTATATCTTTCGTTCTATTTAAGATAGAAACAGGATTCAAACGTCCTTTTAAGCAGAAAAAAACGTAATTTTTCATATGATTAAAAAAAAAAAAAAAATTGACGATTTTTGTGTTCCGGACCCCCTTAAAATGGATGAAATTTCATTTTTGTTTAATACATTCTGTGAATGGTTGATTATTCAAAAAGTTTTTACCTTTTTTTTTTATGAAACTTGGTTTCGACATAACACGGTACACATCCCTTGATTTACATTATTTCTAAGTCCCGTATAACACGGTTTCCATATAACACGGAACACTGTTTCGATATAACACGATACATCTTAAATTGATTTTTTTCATGCACATACATTATTAGTATTAAAAATACGTAAAAATGTTATTTTTAAATAAGTCTTGCATAACATGGTTTCGATACTAAACGGAACGAATTATATACGAGGGACACCTGTGGATAAAAATATTTCAATAATATTTTTCATTTATGTGTTTTTACCCGCGAGATTCATTTAATATAAGGTGCGGCCTTCGGGTAAAAAAAAAGTTTAGACACTACTATTTTATGCAATGAAAATTAAATAATTAAAAGTATTAGATCTAAAATATTCATTAATATTGATTCAGTGTTCTATACATGTTATGCATGCAGGAGTGTTTATGAACCTGACTAACTCTCCCCTTGAAAAAAAAAAAAAACTCTGGTTACAAAAAATTGTTGAAAATGTGGAGTAAAAATTGATTTGAACATTTAGAAAAAATTTTTAGAGTTCAAAACTGTGCTGCTTTTACGAAAATAACTTATTTTCTTCTCATTTCTGACCTAATTCAAAATAACCCTAGCAGTAGGATTATCTTGAACCATTTTAGACATTAATATAAAATCGTTTTTATAAAAAAAAAAAAAAAAAAAAAATCTGATTTTTGATAACTATACACAATACTTTAGGAATTTTTCTTCAGTTTTATGCCAATGTACTATGGATGCAAAAACACTATACGAATATTAGTGGGACAGCTAAAAATAGAGAAATTTTGGATCTGAGTCACCCGGAATGGTGAAGTCAGAAGGATGCGATGAAATTTTAACATTCATTTTTCTGATTTCTTCAGTGCAAAAAAAAAAAAAAAAAAATTGAATTTTTGGTATCTTGAATTCAAATTATTTTCGCAATCACGAGCGTGTGTGTGTATGTATGCGCGTGTGTGTTTGTGTAGGCGCGTGTGTGTGGGTGCGTGTGTGTATGTAAGCATGTGTATGCGTGTTGTGTACGCAGTGCTGTGTGTGTACGGGTGTGTGTGTATGTGTAGGCGTTCGTGTGTGTGTGTATGTATACATGTGTGTGCATGTTGTGTATGCAGTGCTGCGTGTGTAGGCGTTCGTGTGTGTGTATGTGTGAGTGGTGGTGTGTGTAGGTGTGTGAGTTTGTATTTGTGTGTGTAGGACATGGATGCAACCTGGAGACGGTTTTCGCTATAGAAGCAGCATCGTGAGGAGCCGGTCGACGGTGGTGCTGGCAGAGGGTGGTGGTGGGAAAATAAAATGATAGCACGCCAAAACAGTCAAATGAAAACAATAAGCAATCGTAATTACTCAAAAAAAGAAAAAAAACTCTGTCCTGTTGGAGTTCTAACCACTTATTTAGATTCAAGTTGGGCAACATGATGCAGAAATTATAATCTCCAATTTATATTGATCTATGAGAAGCCTTCCCGTAGCCTCGAATGTATAATAGCGAATGATCGAGTAACAGTCCTGACGTCATCAACAATGAAACTCGCGTCACGGCATGATAATTTGGTAATATTTTTGCTAATGTTTAACATGAAGGGAAATGCTTTATTTTGACGAGGCTGAACTGTATCCGATCACCGGTGTTTTACTGGTAAGACTGTGTCATTTCAGGGGAATAAAGAAACGAATAAGTGGTCAATAATGAACACTATATACTGGATTTTATAGTTAATCCACTGGAATAAGGATTAAACTTTCAACTATCAAAATATCACCTAACAGCAATGGCTTCGTTCAAATGTTGAAGCAATTTTTTCACCCGTCATAGCTTGACGGGCGATTTTCTAGTTTTAAAGAATGTTACATTTTTAGGGAATATACTTCTGCTTCGATATATTTTTTCTCTGATATGATTTATGAGCTTTGTGGTATAATTGTGTCTCTATCATCTTTCGAAACATTTTTGAAAACAAATTTATCCATCAGTATTTTTCAAGAATAAACATAATATTGTTTCGATTTCCCTGTTTAATAGTATTCCTCTTTTTAAATATTTATTTATTTTTATTTTTATTTAAAGGGGGAAAAAGTAAAAAAGACAGTTGGTCGAGGCCATTTTTTTTTCAATTAAATTTTTGAGGGGTATGAAGATAAAACCTTCTCTGGATACACTGATTCATTCCATTTTTTCTTTGAAGGTTATTTCTGTCTGGTTGAACATGAAATTTCAACATAAAACGAAAGTAATGAAACTGAATATAAACAGAAGCGACGTCATAAATAGGTAACCATTACGTGAAAATTTTGCGTCAAGTATTTTTTTTCAACTTTGAGGCAAAAACAATACTCCTTGTGATAATGAAACACCCTTATGGAATGTTCATTGCATACGTCATTTTTTAAAGTTTATAGTGTGCAGAGGTAATTTGTTCACAAGGATAAAATTTATTAAGGGAAGCTTGGGCGGCTACGAAGTTGATAGAATTTGTTACATAAAATAAATCTTATTCTTTAAGAGTTTAAAAAAAAATACAAGGGATAAAAAACGACACGAAAGAGCATTTGAAAGGTTATATATAAAAAAAAACAAACTTGTATGCTTTAATTTGGATTGGAAATGTTTAATGATGTGCCATAATGCATGTCATCATTAAATGCAACCCTTTTGTGAATTGTTTTCTCCACAATCGAAGGCGTTACCGGACTTTTTATTTGGGTGTGCCTCGATAAATATCGATCTTTTTTAGTTTTTCCCCCCACTTCAAGAATTGAAATAATTCTATAATCAGAAATGTGAAAATTTCAGTTGTTGTACAGAAATCTAGCGAGCCATGTTTACTATGAAAATAAGCGAACGCTTGAACGAGGAGTGTTAGTGCTACAAATATTTTTTTTCTTCCAACAACAGATTATTAATCATTTGAATAAATATCGTTCTTAGAATAAGCCTTTTCTTTTCTGGAAGCTCCTTTAATACATACAAAGTGTTCTGCCGCCAGTTACATGCCGTATGACAGTCAAGACTATGCATGATTTACGGAAGAATGCTCTTTTTGTTCTGTTATACCAGTTTTTTTCCCCCACTCTTTTCCTTGGATTAAATAGGAACACCTATACTAATAAAATAAAACTAAAGAGTTTGTTTGTTTGAACGTGCTAGTCTCGGGAACTACTGGTTCGAATTGAAAAATTCTTTTTGTGTTTATTAGTCCATTTATAGAGGAAGGCTATAGGCTATATTACACCACGTTATCTTTATCTTTTCTAATAATATAGCTGAAAGTCTGTCTGGTTCTTTGTGACTCACGTAGCGCCTAGACCGTTCGGCCGATTTTCATCATTTATCACCAGGTTCATTCAAAAACTAATTAGGATAAGGATGTGTAATTTTGTACTACATATATATCATACGTATATCATAGTGTGATATACTTAAAATAGTTTTTTAATACATTATTGTCCTATTAACCTGGGTAAAACCGCGGGGTATAGCAAAAAATAAATACAGGAAAGTATAAATTGTTTCTTAATATTATTACTGACCCAGGCAACGCTGGGTATGTTTGCTAGTACAATACAGACTGATTTTTTTTCGAACATTAGTGTAAATATTATATTTCTGTGAGAGTTATATGAAAAATTTTGAGTTTTGCCTGTAGATTCTAGAGTTCAATAATTCGGTAGTGTTCAAAAGTAACCTCATACTAAACCTTTCAAAAATTATTAGGCACTATTTTACGTCAAGAGTTGTTTCCACACAAGCGCTTTCCCCCATAGACTAATAATAAGAGTAGACCGAGCTATGGCAACCCTTTGGCTGCTCATAAACCAAACCATGTGACTGGTGGATATCCTAGCAACAGCGGGCGTTAATCGTAGCAGACGATCAACGCCAGCGCGAAATAAAATAAATTGAATTGATGGAACACGGAAGAATGATCTTTTATGGAGTCCGATTTGTAAATTTGTTATTCTAAGTTGTAAATATTTTGTTAATATAGTGAGTTTTTCGTTAAAATAGTATTGTGCATTTTCTTTAGTCAATTTCAATAACTCTCTAAGCAATAAAAGATGCAAGCGACCAAGAAGAATCAGCAAACGGTAAGATTTTTACCTACAGTTTCAATTTAAGATACCGATTAGTACATTTTTGCGTTAACGCAAAACGTTTACCCCATTTCGTTCACGCCAACGCTGACAGCTCCAAATGAAATAAAAGTTACCGAAAACTGATCAAAAACTATTACTAATGTCAAAATAATACATAACTAAAAGAAAAACAGTTCAATCTCTACACCTGGAAGTTTTTTTTAATGAAAACACATTGTCTTAAAATACATGTCGAGTGCCAAACTATAGATAATGCTGCCATCTAGCAACCATGCTGCCAAAGTCTTCGCCAAGCCCTTCCACTAGTCACATGATACATCTCTGAACCAATTTTCTTCATCAGCAAGAATGAGAAAGCTCGGTCTACTCTTATTATTAGTCTATGCTTTCCCCCGACTTAAACGTGTTTGACTGATAAGAAAAAAAATGAAAGATTCAATTTAAGGAATAACATTAAGTTTTATTGAACATATCAAAATTAAGCAAAAATTGTTATAACAGAAATTCAAACGTATGACGGAAATGTGCTGTCGAAGATCTTTGTGGTATGGGAAACTTTTTTTTCTATTTGAATAATTTTCTCGAAAGTTAGAAAGAGGCAGTTGGACAAAAAAAAAAAAAAAAAAAGTTGTTTTTTTTAAATTCTCCGAAACTGCAAATTGAAAAATTTATTTTCTTTCACAAATAAAATTAAAGTATTCGATTTTTATTTTTAAAAAAAGACGTTTAATTTCATTTTTTCCGGAGTCGGAAAATAACATTCTCCGACTACAACAGATGAGAAACAGCCACTTAATGGAAGAGCAACTCTTCTATTTCTCTCTCTCTCTTAATTACATTTTTTCGCGTTTGTTATTCCAAGAAACAAATGAATAGCGCAGATGATAGTGAAGTTAACTCACGGAGAAGAAGTAGAAAAAACTGCAGACGATAAATAAATTTATTGAAAATAAATATAAAGCATTTCAGACGATAGATTTAAATAGCAACAAGAAATGAACAATCATAAAGCATTACGAACAGAGTCACGATTTCACGGAAATAATATTCTTAAGACTGCTGATCATTTTAAAACGCAACCGATTTCAATCAGTTTGACGATTATGATTCCGTGGAGCCTGGTCATTGTGCCCAACTTGCAACAATCGCACGACCGAACGAAAGAGAAGGGTTGTGATTGTCCCCGTTTCGTCTTTGAATGCAAACACAGACTATTGATTCGGGGAGCCTGTGTGTTGACAGGTTGCCTTTGCACAACACCTTCCGGTTTCCCTTCTTTGTGTGGATGATAGAGCTTTCACTAGGACAATTTTTTATTATTATTAAGTTCATTTTATAATCAAAAGACATTTTTATAACATTCTTATTTGGGTCTTTTCCCTTATGTATTCACTACTGACACGCACAATGACTTTTTTGAACAGCATTTTCGAATGAAATGTAGCAGATATTTCTGTGTGTTTGTGTGAGAGAGAGAGGGAAATCCGACATTCAGCTGTGAAAATATTTCAAAAAAATATTTTCTGGCTTTCAATTTTTTTTCATACTAAATAAAGTGCGAAAAATATTTTTTTTTTTAAACGAAGGGTAAAATACAGATTAATGATTTTAGTTGAGGAAAACGAAAACCTTTCAAATACAGTAGAACCTCGATGATCCGAGCTTCGATTAACCGAGGTTTCTGTTAACCGAGCCGATAATGAAGTCTATTTTTCACAAAATAATGTAAATTTAATGAAATGAGGAATTTTCAGTTTGAAAATAAAAATATTTTCTGGAAATATGTGTGTTTTTTATTATCTTTCAATATTTTCAATATTTAACTTTCAATATTTAACTTGGAATAGCTAAAAAAATTCGATTGGCTTTTTAAAACGTACTACAAGTTATTTTCCATTTTAGTTTTTTAACTGTAAAACATTACTTTTTATGTGTCCATCTTTTATGAATATTCAATCGTATTTTTAATTAATACAATTTATGATCCTGACAAGTTTTTATATAAAGTTTCTATTAACCGGAGAATTCCGACATCCGAGGCTCTAGTGGTTCCAATTAGCTCGGATAATCGAGTTTCTACTGTACGATCAAAAATTCATATCAGTTTAATTATAACTAACTTGGAAGCTTTAAAGCTATGTAAATTTCACCTTAATCAGAAAAATTCACTCATTTGATTTGTATCAAAATTTTAAATGTAAGAGCATATTTTCAACACCAAATTTGTGAGTCGTATATTTATCACTTATCGTGCAATGATTTTGTACAACAATGAGTTGTGAAAAATGAAAGCGCGTCAATGACGTGGGACGTAAAACAATAATTATAATAATAGATCTTATTTTTTTATATAGTTATTATTAAATACTAGAAAGTCGCCCGTCAAGGTATGGTGGGTGAAAATTGCTTCTCTTCTACATTTTAACGAAGTAATTGCCTGTTTGTTGATATTTTGATAGTTGACATTTTAACCCTAACTTTAGTGGATTAACCCTAATCTCCAGTAAATAGCGTTCATAATTTACCGCTTTTTCGTTTCTTCATTCCCCTGAAATAACAGTCTTACCAGTAAAACAGTTCAGTCACCGGATCGAGTTCAGCCTTGTCACAATAAAGCCTTTCCCTACAGGTTAAACATTACCAAAACATATTATCACATTATCATGCTGTAGCGCGAGTTCCATTGTCGAAACACGAAGGGTTACTCGATCATCGGCTATTATTTATATGAGGAATTACAATTTAACATTAAAAAGATCAGTAAACTAATCATAATAATGATAGTATTACAATAGCGAAAGATCGTACTATTCTTAAAACACATTGAATTCTACAGTAGTTCGGCATGGACTCTGTTGACTCTAAAAGGCAACAAAATAGACTTTTCGAGAGCGTTTACGTAAAATGGTTTCTCCTATCTCATTCCGCGGGAGGAAAAACAATGGGTTTTCATACTGCGCCTTCGGCGACACCAGAGAAAGTGACCGGCGTTTCGTGACCCGTTTTCCGGCCCAAAAATGCCCCATTAAACGAAAATTCTTGCAATTCTTGACCACTAGTTTAAGTGGCCAATGAACCGCGTGGGAGGTTTCACTCCGAGTTTCGGTTTCACTCTATTTAATGAAGTATTGTGTGGACGAGCCCGCTCTGATATTCCGGATGCCAAAAATCCGTACCTTTCACTGTTCTAAATAACTCGGAAAATGCTTATTATTTGCTTCTTTAGTTATTAGACATGATAGTGACTCCTAGGAAATTTATTTGAGGAATTAACTCTATCTAGAAATGAAAGTATTTTATGGACGAGCCCGCTCTGATATTCCGAATGCCAAAAATCCGTACCTCTCACTGTTCTAAATAACTCGGAAAATGCTTATTATTTGCTTCTTTAGTTATTAGACATGATAGAGTGAATTCCTCGCATAAATTTCCTAGGAATCACTATCTAGAAATGAAAGTATTTTCTGGACGAGCACTGATGCTCAGAATGATCATCCGTTCTAAGTTTCCAGAATCCTCTAGATGTTAATTATATAATCTATTGCAGTGGTGCCCAAACTATGGCCCGAGAGCCATATACTACCCTGTGACCTTTGTGTCCCGTTGCCCGTTATGATCAACGTTATGAATCGGTTCCGAATATGGGCGCCTATATCCAAAATTGTAAGAGGGGTTGGGGCTCAGATATTTTCCCCATGGTTTAGCAGAATATTTTCCGCATAGAAACCGATTTCAATACAGATTAAAGTTATTAAAATTAGACATTTTCAATGACTTATTTATGGCTAGAGAAGAAATGTTTTTACACTTTTGCAGAGAAAAAACTACTTACAGCAAGAAAATTTTACTTTCTAGGGGGGGGGAGACTTGAGCCCTCACTTGTTCCCCTATATGGGCTCCCATGGTTCCAAAACCGCCACTAAAGCGTCAGAGACAGAAATTCAGAAATTGGTTTGCAGAAAAAAAAGCTAACTTTGCGTTAAAAAAATAAGCATCAAGTGATATAACAAGCCTTTGGTTAATTTTTTTCCCTTTCCGTCTTTTTCGATGAGCTGAAGAAAAAAATTAAATATCTTAAATTTAAAATTTATATGCTTGCTGCCCTCAGGCAAAGTAGATTTAAGCTCCACTGTTCAATTGCTAATATATTATAAACGAGCTTGTGCACTGTAACAAATTTCGGAAACGTTTCTAGATATATCGGAAACGTTTCTGAAATAGTAGGAATCCTTCATCCAATAGCGAACTCCTCAATATTCAGAAAGCTTTTTGTTATTTCAAGAAATCTAGAAGCGGAAGTGATGACGCAACGCTTCGAAACCTATTGCATCCTTCCAACACGGGCGCCAATGAGTCGGAAATAACGAGAACTTATTTTTTTCTTATCTATGGTTGCTGCAGTCAGCAGCTGTTTAGCATTGGATTGCTTGTTATTTCATGTCTAGAGAGTAGTAAAATGTGTCGAAACTAATTTTACACCTTTGCATTTTGGACTGCCCTTGATTTTTTAGACGATGCACGCAGCTATTAAGTTAGTTAATAACCATTTGTTTCTTTAAAATTTCCAATGCGACCATAATTAGATATATATTGTGTGTTCAAGCGTGAATAGTTTCAACACCCGTGTTTATACTTAATGAAACGAAACCCTTTGGATTACTTATTCAGTTGTAATGGAGGTACTTAGATTTTCTTCCGCTCATGTTCACTTGTAAGTATTAATGAATATTTTAAAACATGTTATATACATTTATATTTTTGTTGATTTGCATTTGATGAGGCTCCAATTGTAACTGTTTTTGAGTTTATCGAATTAATTTAAAGTTATCCTACATACCTATGTGCGCGGTGTACTATTTGTTGTAACCAACTGAAACTGATTAATTACGCAAAAGAAATAAGATTTATATTTGAGAAGCAATCACAGAAAAGTTACTTCGAAATACTTGGATGTACATACATTTTGGTTCAAAAAGAAAAAAAAAACAATTGTTTAATTCATTAAAAATATGGTAATGCAAATATTTTCTAGTATTGTAATATGCTTCACAAAAAATGTGCCAGTATTATTTATCTTTTTTTATTATAATTTATTCATTCATTTAAAAAAATTTTATACCATTAGAAAATGACCCAGTTATCTATTAGTAAGAACATAGTTATGCAATTAATTCATCTGCTTATTCATTTTGTTAAATGTGGTTAACAATAAAAAAATTCCTTGACATTAGTTGTTCCGAAAATAACATTTCCTTCGTGGATATACTAGTTTAATGTAGGACAGTCAGGAGGAATGAGTCAGTGGCAAAAATGGAACAGCTGTATTTACATGCCGAAATAAAAAGTAATATTATTTCATGTCATCGTTTTAAAAGTGATCATTTTTTAAATACTATGTTATTAATATGCAATGCACATATGGGGAGAAGACGAGGGGCGTTCACCACGCAGACTGTGCCATTGACATTTTTAAGGGGTTGCTTTTTTAAAGGGGGGGGGGCGCTTTATATCATTTTATGGGTGCACCATCACTATTACGGTGTGGGGGGGGGACTCTGGTATATATGAAATGGAATAATCATGTAATAGAGTTCAATGTTTTAATAAATAAAATATATAATGCATTTTGCGCACACTCTAAAAATAAAATCAGTAACCTGTTTTGATTACGTATCTATATTTGTGATAAACTGGAAAAGGGCAAGAACAGAAGAATAAACCCGAACGGTTCCAGCAGGGGGACTTTGGTGTCATATTTAAATTCATCAATTTCTCTGTTGGTACTTTTCGGTACACTTTGTTCGTCAAAGAAATTGACTTGACGTGAACGAATTTCGGAACGCAAAGTGTAGGTAAGTTCTGTCAAATTATATCCGAAAATAAAAGCTATCAAGTTTGATACAAGATATGTTTCTAAGTTCTGCATTAAAAATACAATATGTTGATAATTTTGTCTTGAAAATATTGAGAGAAAAACTGAAGTTTAATATTGTTTAACAAACAATCCCACTTTTGAGAAAGTGCTCCCCTTCCTTCCCCCGACGATTTTGTGATTATGAATGAAACTACTATATTATTTCATAAATTTTCAAAAATTTATAACTGTGCATATGTTATGCTGTTAACCATGCTATTTGTCATTAGAAATTCAGAAAAAAAAAGAAAAATCCACGAATGATTCCAAAATTGCTTGTTTCATTGCTTTTAGATATGAAATAATTGAAACTGATATGGCATGCAATACTATAGTAAAGAATTATTTTTTAGAAAAAATCACGGAAAAAGGATTCCGAAATTCTTAGAAACGTTTTTGAAAATTGTTTGGAGAATTCCGAAATACTCGGAAACGTTTTCGAAACTTTCATGAACCACAGCTGCACAGAATACTCAGAAACATTTCTGGAAATTACGGAAAGAGGATTCCGAAATACTCAGAAACGTTTCTGAAAATTACAGAAAGAGGATTCCAAAATACTCAGAAACATTTCTGGAAATTATAGAAAGAGGATTCCGAAATACTCAGACACGTTTCTGGACATTACAGAAAGAGGATTCCGAAATACTCAGACACGTTTCCGGACATTACAGAAAGAGAATTCCGAAATACTCAGAAACGTTTTTGAAAATTTCATGAACCGCAGCTGCACGATATACTCAGAAACGTTTCCGAATTTTTTTTACAGTGTGTGTGCATCACATGACTTCCTTTTACTTCAACTTAATGTCATTTCCCCATTATTGGCAATCTTTATGTGATAAAATTGTTTACTCTCGAAATATCACCAACAGTGGACAAATTAAAACCAATTTTTTTTTTAAAGAAAAAAAAATCGCCAAATTTGTCCCCAAGTTGGCGATAAAACTTGGCGACCAAAAGACTGGCGATATATCGCCTAGTGTCCTACAAATTATAACACAACTTGAGTTTACATCGAAATTAACAATGATTTCCCCCCAAAAAGAGGCAAAAGATCACCTTAGGAACATCCGAATGCAACCAAAAGGGAAGATGCACAACTAGATCCCACTAGGAGTCTACGTACCAATTTTCAACTTTCTAGGACATACCGTTTTGGAGTTATGCAAGATACATACGCACATACATACGTAAATACGGACGTCACGAGAAAATTCGTTGCAATTAACCGGGGGTCGTCAAAATGGATATTTCGGGTGTCTGTACGTTCCTAGGCATATTTCCACGTGTGATCGGGTCGAAAAAAATACTCAACATTCATTCGGGGGTGAGAAAAATGGAAATTAAGGCCGATTTTTGAGTGAAAATTTTTTTGCGAATACAATACTTACTTTTTTGTAAAAGGAAGTAAAAATATGGTGTGTTTAAAAGATTAATTATTTACTTGAAACATTGAAACAAATTCGGGTACGACAGAAATGCAGTTTTCTGCATTTTGCTATGAAAGGTAATAAAATTTATGACTCCACAAAAGCACAAGTAGTTTAACGGAGCATTTTTCTCAACATTTATTTTTGTAACGCATTAGATTTTTTTTTTACTCCTACAAAAAGATTCTATATTAATTTTTTTCCATTTAATGCACAACGGTAAAAAGGATTAAGTCCGTAAATTGATCAATTTCAATTCTTGGAGTAAATTATTTCAATGCATTAAAAATTGATTTTAAATAAAATTGGTAACAAATAATTTGTTAAATATTGGTTATGGTTCCCAAAGTAGCGAAGGTGGATCTCCCACTTATATAATATGAATGCAAAGTTTTACGTCACAAAAACGAACTCCACCTAAATGTATCATTAAATTTTGTTTTAAAAGTAAAAGTAATAATTTTCTATGAACTTTCTCTGTTGAAAATCTAATGCAGTGAATATTTTTCTCTGTATTCATTATCCAATAGGGCCATCATTTACTATTGACAGAATAACTGCAACGGCGCGACGTTCGAGCGAGGAGATTTAAAGTTAAGGGTTACTGAAAACACAATCGAAGTTTTGGTTTCTCATTGCTTGTATTAAATCTTCAAACTTAGTTCAAAACTCACGAAAGAAGGTTCATCACTCCAGCTAGCTCGATTATTTAAAAAGTTATGAGTGGTGTTTTTGGTCAAAGTGACTAAAAGCAAAACTTCAAAGTGCTTTTTCTCATGAATATTTTTTTCTATTTAGATGGTTTTTATGTCCTAAAAGATTTTTTTCTAATAAAGATACAACTTTAAAGTATCTTGCAGTCATTTAACAAAACTGTGTTTTAGATAAACACTTTATAATGTATTAAAATTTTTAGAGTACGCTAAGACATGTGTCTTGAAGGTTTCTTGATTTATAATGTACTTTTATCAAACGTATCTGCGAATGAATGCACATATTTGTGGTTAATCCATTTTGAAATAACCAAATATGTGCAAAAATGAATAAAAAATGTAGGGGATTTTTTCCCCTATTCTTTTTTTCTTTCTGTTTCCCACACCGCAATAAGCTCTAGCAAATTCTGTCTTTTAGTCAGCTATCAAAAATGTGTTTCAAGTTATTGTTTAAAATTGCCGCACCAAGAGAGCATTCCAAATCGTCAGTATATTAACGTCCACAGTCGAGTAAATGTCTTAATTTCCCCGTGACCTTTGACCTTTCCATGCAAAGCTTTTCCTGCAAAGACACTGTTCCCGTAAGAATGAACGATTTACAGGGGAAAAAATCGTAGCCAATAATTTCTTTCCAGTTTGTGTAATTGCTATTTTTACCGATATTTATTATATTTTTTCCCAATTTGTACCCTATGTTCCCATATGATTGTTGCTTCGTATCGCCCCTTCTCACCCCCTTCAAAATTTGGCTACCTTCTTACCGATACCCCCGTATAAAATGATCTTCAGTTCCATAAAGTAATTGATAGAAGTTTTAGTTTAATCGCATCTGTGTTTATATTTATTGCGGTTATATTTACTGTAAAAAATATCTGCTGTAATCAAATCTGCTGTAATCAAATACTCAAGTACCTTTGATTAGTGCTCATGAATATTACCTTGTCTACGATCAAATATGTTTCAACGTTATTGCACCTGTAATCGAGAATTACTCGTATTTAAGGTAATTTTGGCTCTAATAATTTTGATCGTTTGTTACTTAATGTAATAGTACGTGTGATCAATATTTTCTTCGTTTAAACGCATTTTTAGTTATTAAATATAATCAGGGGTGCAACGATTGGCATCACGTTACGTCACTGTGACGTCTCAAAAAAATCCTTCTTTGGCAAATTTTGTCTGATGATTCGCCAAATTTGGAGACAGTATCAATAGGGCAGCAGAAACCTATTACATTCTTGAAACAATTATATCTAAAGTTCAGAGGCGTAGTATAATATTATTTTACAAATAAATAAATAAATAAATAAATAAATAAATGAAATGATATTGCAACAAAATAGATTTCCTGGTAAGTCACTTCAAACTCAAAGCAAGGTCTAAGTCTTTGTGTTAAAAGATTTTTGGGGTTAAAACATTTCAAATCCAGATCTATTATTTTATTAGAGGAATTTAAGCTAAATTGCATTTATAATGACATCTGATATTGGACTGGGTTTTTCCTTTTTTTTTTAAACTCTCGCAATCTTTCAGACCCCCTCCGAAGCGAAATCCTGACTACGCCACTGCTAAGGTTTCTTCTCATTAGATGTTGATATGTGCGCATGCTCGTATATTATTCGGTACATTTCGAAGTTTCATTCGGTAAATTGATAATTTCCCCTTACAAAAAAAATGAATTTCGAGGCATCACAATATTCTCCTCAATCTTGACTAAAGCCCGGAATAATTGAAAATGCATCTATGCATATGCAATTTTATGTTTTTGCCTTTTTTTGACATGCATATAAATGAAAAATTTTAAAAATACATTAGTTCTTCCCCTTGTGAATTTATTTATTAAGTTTAAGGAAAAATAAAATGAATATTTTATTCTACATGTAGAAATTTAGGCAGTCCACGGAAACCCGTTTCTTGCAGTAAAAGTATACTCATGAAGAGTTTGGTTTCCGATTATAGAAAAGATTTGACATTTCGATTCCATTAGCCAGGGCTAAAAAACTGCAGTCCTCGGCTGGAAATGACTGAGCTGGCGGTGTATTTCACGTATTTCTGCTTTAGCCCTGGCTAATGAGCGGTAATTTACTGAATATACCTTGCCTCGCGTTCAATCTTCGAGTTGAACCGAACCATTGCGTCGGTCACTCGTCTGGTCTGCTAATTCTATATTAGCTATCAGTTTGTTTCGCACTCTTGACATCCTTAAGAGGTTTTCCATCTCCAGCTCAGTCACTTTCCTACGCCGGACTGATGAATGCTAATAGGCACGAAACTGCAGTCCTCGGCTGGAAATGACTGAGCTGGCGGTGTATTTCACTCATATGAAAAAAAAAAAGAAGGTTGGCACGGGACAGCGTTTAAATACTTCAAATAATGTCCCAATTACATATCGAATGACGAAGCGCAATGTCGAACTAGAGAAACCTTTGAAAAACTGTTGTAATGTATAACCATAGCACTGTGTGGAAATAATTACTGTGTACGCTTTTTGTGTGAATCATTGTCTTAGTATACGGCAAAATACCGACAGCCTTGCTGTGGCATCGAGAGACTGTAGTTTCGTCCTTGTTATGGACACATCAGTCTAAAATAGCCAATAGCCCAGCTGGAGGCAGTTGCTCTCTCATTGAAGCTGAGATTACCAAGAAACTGGTAGGAAAAATAATTTCGCTCACCACCTCTTGCTGATGAACTGCATATTGCACGTTGTTCTGCTTTAGCCCTGGCTTAAGGGCGGTAACTTGCTGCATATTTATTACTATTGATAACAAAATGCAAGAAAAGACAAGCCAATGATTTTGTATTCAGACGGGACAACTTTTCCTTACGTTCGAGAATCTTGATATGAAGAAAAATTATTTTTCCCCTTGATTTTTGGTATTTATCGAATGTTATTTTTCATTCTTATGTCGAAAAGTTTTAATCAAAACCTTGTTATTTTTCCGGAAAACCGCAGTTTGTTATCTGGAAGCAATGCGAGGAATGTTTCCAAAAATTTCTCACACCCTTCATTATTTCTCACAGGTTAGGAATGGTTTGGAGAAGCTTATCTACTGTCACTTTCATTGTAAAGCCCGGGGGTGCCAATCCAAATCTTTAAAAAGCTTAGTCGTGGTAAATCATTACATTTTGCTACTTCACTAGAGCGTTCTTTTTTATTCTTTTTTCTCTATTATTTTTGGCTATTTTAAAAGTTAAAACTTTTGTTATCGTATTAAGACTTTTTTTCAACTCTCATCATGTTTCCACTTATTTTTAACTATCGCACAGTGTTAAGATTAATACAAGCTAGCTGGACAAAAGTCAAGTTCGGAATTCATCATTTCATCACAAAAACTAAAGTGTTCCTAAATTCACATGATTTAATTGTTCAAGACGGATATTATTTATACTGGTAAGTGCTTTTTTTCCCTAATTCAATTACTCTATCTGATAATTAAACAATACTAAAATTTTTTTGAAGATAAACAAAGGAGTTTTTGTTCGTTTAAAACCTTTCAAGTGATGGTAAAGATTTTACCCGTTTGTACCCGGGCCAAATTTTCTGTATATAATAGCTGCACTTTTCCCATTATTAATAAGGTGTATTATTGTCAGAACACTTCTAGTACAAAATATTTTTTTTCTCTAGAATACTTTCTTTCGAGTAGGGATTTCTTTGAAGAATTATTAAAGAACCCAAAGCTTTGGGTAAAAAAAAAAAAAAAAAAAATGTTGTACTCGAGTGTGCTGACTATAATATGTTTTACTATTTATGGGAAAGCTGTAGCTACTAAATACAGAAAATTTTCTCCGAGTACAAGTCATTGCCATCAATTAAATTTTTGAAACAGGCCAAAAATCCGTCGTTTATCTTTAAATAATTTTTTAATATTGTTTAACTATCATATAGATTAATTAAATTAGGGGAAAAAAGCACTTACTAGTATAAAAAATATCCATCTTGAACAATAAAATCATATGAAATTATTAACACTAATTTTGTGTGATGAAATGATGTCTGGAACTCAACTGATCTATTCAATTACAAACGGATACGTACCTTTGAACCTTATTACTCACGTAACAGAAGGGAGTTAAACATAAACAAATAACTAAGTATCATGTTTTGGTTTATTGTTTGCATTATCTCAATACCAAAGTTTAAAATTTTGAACTTGACTTTTGTCCACCTAACTTGTACTAATCGAAACACTGTGTTTCGTGACTAATTTTCAGAATATTATTTTATTATCATTATGACCTTGTTATCTCGAAAACTCGATATCTCGATTTTTTACGGTATAAATGTAATTAAAAAATAGTGCAATATTTTAGAAAAATTTAATGCATATTTGTATGTATGTTTTAATGATTTTTGTGTATATAATCCAGGCTCTCATAACATGATCAAGAATTTTATGCACCAACCGCCACAAGTACGGTCAACCGCGTTTTCGAAGCATAACATTCTAAAATGCTCCCAAATATGGAGTCGCAATTAACCAAAGTTCTATTCATTAGCAATTGAGAAGGACATTTAATGCAAATCCGAACCTATCCATCCATTGAGGCAGCGACAACTTATTATCTAATTCGCCGCAGGTGTAGCAACTGTTCGGGACAAACGGAAGGCCAAAAGTTTACTCGTCCGGAGAAGGTTCTCCTTTATGGCGATGCATCGCTCTTCTTTGGCAATATTGTAAACTAAAATGTTTGAAAAATTCTGCATAACTTTTGTCAGCATCCCTAAAAATATTGATGCATTGACAAATATTGCTATCCACATCTTCGTGCTAACCATAGAGAAAATAAATTACAAATTTCTTTACTCTATTGTAAGTTATTGTAAAAAAAAAGAAATTGTAAATTTATTTTCTCTATGGTACTACTGTCTGACCATCGATTACATGGAAAGGTTAATTTCCGGTTTATAGGCGGAAATAGACGCTTCTGTTAGTTTATAGGGATGTTAGTTGGTTTGTTTCAGATGTATACTTATGCCTCTCTATTATTTAGCCTTAGTTTCGTAAAAATTAAAAATAGCTCACAGCAATATTTTTTAAATCTAAAGTATATTCGATCTATATTCTCACGGCAAAAATTAATTGATTTATTTATTCACAACACACTTTTGAGCTTACCATTTTGCTTTTACGTTCCTGAACGAAATGAAAACATTTTATTTTCTTTTTGTTATTTCCATGATAACTATTTTTGCTTCCCCTTATTTTATTTTTGAGAATGCAATGAATGAATAAGGCACTAGTGACATTATAAAACGCGAGCATCCTAATCCCATCGGCATTTTCCCTTCTCCCCCGCTAGATTCATTTACATGGAATCGTCTTCACTTGGCAGATAGCCAAATTACGTACAATCCGTGGTCAAACAGTAACCGTTCATAACTAATTTCATCGCGTGCAGTGTAGGAAAGATAACTATGTTATTTATTAGGATTTTTTAAAAAGTATTATGTAGTATTTATTTTTTACTAGAAAATCGCCCGTCAAGGTATGACGGGTGAAAATTGCTTCTACATTTGAACGAAGCAATTGCCTCTGGAGATATTTTGATAATTGAAATTTTAACCCAAACTCCAATGGATGAACCCTAAACTCCAGTAGATAGCGTTCATTGTTTACGTTTCTTCACTATCCTAAAATGACTGCATTACCAGTAAAACTGTTAAGTCACCTGATCGAGTTCAGCCTTGTCACGATGAAGCCTATCCCTGCATGTTAAACGTTGCCAAAACTTATTATCAAATTATCATGCCGTGGCGCGAGTTTCATTGCTGAAACACGTGCGTTACTCGATCATCTGCTATTATATATATGAGGATGTTTTATTTATTTTACTAGTTTTTCGGTTGGCATTTTAGTTCACTGCATTTATGTTATATTTTATGCCCTTAGTAAATCATCAGTTTGTCTATCCTGAAGGATTTGGTGCTATGTAAGTACATTATTTATTAGTAATTGGAAATAAATAGTATCTGTTTTGAACTTCATTCCGCACCCGCACCTTTCACAAAGGAATAAAAATGATTTATCTATTCCGTTAAGTGTTTTAATTTGTTTCTTCATAACATAAGTAATTTTTTTTTAGTTAAAAAAAAACGCACACGCAAAAATCTGTAAAGTAAACCGTCGTTCTCGTCGTGCTTTGCTTATCGATCGATTGAGAGGATGGATTCTCTAGAAAAAGAATGAATTCATCGCATCATAATTGCAAAATTTTTATATTTCAACTATACCTTTGGCACTGATGCGTAAAAAAATATGCATTAGTTATTTGAAATTCAATAATACAGAAACATTTCAAATACCTAAAAAATTTTCCAAGTAACTAAATACGACATCTTTTCTTTCACCACTTATTTCTTTTGACTGTCATATTATAAAACAACGTTATTTAGTTTATGGTTTGAAAAAGAAATTTACTTATGTGGAACCCTTACAAGAACCCTGAAGGGAAAAACGAGAAAGGAAACACAACTGAAGTTCTATAAGGTTATGGCGGTGCCAACCTTACTATATGGCTTTGAAACATGGACTTTGAACTGTCAAGAAACTAGTTGAATTCAAGCAGCAGAGATGAAGTACTTGCGATCACTGAAGAACTGCACTATCCTAGACAAAATAAGGAATGAATCTATTCGTATGGAATTACAGATATTCAGCCTCAATCAAAAAATTACGGAATATCGCAACGATTGGAAAAACCATGTTTGACGTTTCCACGAGGGAGACTTCCAAGAGCTGCCTTTTAGTATAGACCAAGGGGCAAACGAGACCGTGGTAGGCACAGGAAGCGGTGGGGCGATCAAGAAGCCGGAACAGGCTATATGTCTAATCTTTGAGGAAGAAGAAAAAGAAATTTGAGGTGTCAATTTTTGGAAGATTTCAGATTTTGACAGAGTGAAATCAGTCAGTTTTGCTGAGGAATTGGATTTTCGAATAGTATAAACAGGGGTGCCCACAAGAAGGGATTATGGCGCAAGTTGCGCCATCAAAATTGGGGGGGGGGGATATTTAAAATTGCTTTTTATTTATTTATTTATTTTATTTTACTTTATTCTGTTTATTTTTATTTCATTTATTTAGTTTTGTTGGGCGTAGCACATCATTCAATCATTCACAATCTTTTATTGGCGTAGCACAGAAATTTTCTAATAAAATAATAATAATTAAAAATAATTAAATACATAAATAAATAAAATATATTTAAAAGAATAAATAAATAAAAAATATAAAAAAGACTAAATAAATAAAAAATATAAAAATAAAAAAAGAATTATTTAGATAAATAAATAAAAAAAAGAGCTAAAAACAAAAAGGGGGGAAGAGGATTGAGCAAAATTTTGGGGGGACTTTGCGCCATTGACCTTGGGGGGGGGGAATGGGCACCCCTGAGTATAAAAATATGTGTGACTTGAAATAATTTATCTGAACGGCGTTCCTGCCCCTCTCTCGGACGGGGTAGCCCTCAAACCCCTTTCCCCGCCCCGCACCTGGTTCTAATGGCTCCTTTAGTCGAAATATTTGTTTGCACTGCAATGGAATATTGTATCTCCTTGATGTTTACCTGCATCCATCATTTGGCGAGATCCCCGTGACCGCGCACGCAGCCAAAAACAAACGGTTCCCCGCCAGGACCCAGTTTTTCTTTCATTTTTTCGCCCGCTCCGCCTTGCAACCCTATCAGTGACCACCTGGGAAACGCGAAGTACGGAGCGACGACGAAGCGCGCACGTGCACACCGAAACCTTTTCGCGGTTTTGATCCCCGCTCATCCTCACTGGAAACCGAAGACTTACGAAAAGTTGTGTTTGTTTACTTTTTTTTCTTCTCTCGTGTGCCGGAGAGAGAAAGTCTATATACCTGCCCAGATATCGAGTTGCTATAGTGATAATCGGAAGAAGCCAAAATGTGATATTGCAGCGCTGACGCAAGGGAAAAAAAAATGTGAATCTATTTTGTTTTGGAAATCTTCTCGGAGTGACGGAGTTTTTTATTGGATAGTCCGCTTTGGGATTTGTGTTGGTACTTTGGGAGAGTTTATCTTCTAGTGTTTCGTTTATATCCGTTCGCTGGACTACGTCGCTGTCGGTGGACTACCAAAGTACTGAGTTGACGTTTGGTAACTGAAAAAAGGTAAGATTTCTGTTCATGTTCTTTGGAGTTTAATTTGTATGGAAGCTCACGAGAGCTCAGCTCTTGAACTTCTTTTTAATTTTACGTAAATTTGCACACATTGAACGGGATTCAGATTATTTATACATTGAACTACGCCCTGAAGACTATTAATGACTTCTTTCGTCAGAAATTAAACCCTAGTTGAAATTTGGAAACAAATACGATGGGGCATGTTGTGAGGAAAGTCGACAAATTTTTATACATGTGTTGTTCATTTATTCTTGGAATACAGAAATACACACGAGAGTACTTTCAGTACATCAAGCTCTCACGTGCGCGTCTCTTCTTTTATGCGTCTCTCTTAGTTGCAGATGCTTGATTTTCAAAGCACTTATGCGCAGGAAAAATGTTCACACAGTACTTTATCCTTTTTAAAATTCTTGTTTTTCAAAAATTATCGTACACAAAATACTGATGTATACCTGCATGTTTTAACACATTAATATTTAAATAAGATTTAAAAGATTATTTCCATAAAACAATAATCACATTGTAAAGCATGTACATTTTATGCAAACTCTATTGTTTTTCTCTTAACTTCATTTCCTTTTACATCGTTTTCACCTGCATATTAATTCATTTAAGTGAACCTACTATTATTTCTTGCATTTATTATTATTATTATTATTTCTAACTCGACTTTTTCCAAGATTTTTTTTTTTTTTTTTTCATTTTTAGAAAGGTCTCTCTCACTGATGGGTCTGTTTTGGTCAGTTTCTTGGGGAGGGAAAGGGCGTTTAATTTTAAATTCACAATTTAAATCTTATTAAAATGCGTTCTTGGTATTTTTCAAGGTGAAATGCTTGGGGAGATATTAACTACTAGCTGCGTTGCCCGGCGTTACTTGGTCTACCTCAAAAATAAAAGTTTTATCAAGTGATGCATATTCGACAATCAGGGTTAGCTAAAAGGAAAAAAATGTCAAATTTCCTTTCAACGAGTAGAGAAGACCAATTTTATGTCTTATAATTTAAATTTAGACCTTTTTGGTTTTGTTTCAACTTCCAAAAACTCGGTCATTGTTATTATAAACCGTCCGTTTCGCGTATTTTGCTAACGAAACCCCCTGATGGCAACAGCCCACCCCCATAGGAGGGCGAAACAAGCTTATACGAAGCAATGACAAGCAAAGGGATGGCAAGTGGACTATTTTAAGTTTCAAGTAAAATGCGTTTAAAAATCAGATCCCAAGTAAGCTTTCATTGAAATTTTTTCCTAAATCATACTGTACAGCAGCACCTACCAGGGATACTAGTACAATCTCTTGTCCCAAGACAGAGGTTCACCTACGATTTGTACTGGTTATCTCCAAATCTTTAATTTTGCCACTTGCATCATTTTGCTTCTCACTACCTCATATGATTTCCTGATCATCATCAGAGGAAGTGTGTGCCAAATTTTAAAGATTCGACAAAAACTGGGTTTGTTTAAAAAACATATATACACAAACACACAAAAAAAACCTCCATTTTTAAATTGTATAGATTGTTTAATGTTTTGTTTTTCTGCAATAATAAGTGGAAAAAAATAATCTTAAAGCTATGTTTAAATCCTGGAAACTTCAGATCGAATTTAACGTGACAGAAACTTCATAGTCTAGTTTGTACTGAAGCTCAATAATCGGAATATCGTCACACTCGTCGAGTAAAAAGAGCACATTTCCATTTTTATTTTACCTATTTTTATTCATTTTGAATATTTACCACAATCGACATTGTGTTTGTGTCCTTTGGGCTGTTGAAATAGTTTATTTTTTTTTTCAGTTATAGAATAAATAGTTAGAAAAGATAATTTTCTGCTTAGTTTCTTTCTCTCTTTTCTTCTACTTATTTGTTTGTCAGGTACTCCGTACGCCTACAAATATTGTGAGGTGTGTGCTTCCAGCACCGTAGCGAGCATTTAGTGTTACTATTATTAGAATTTTTTTGCATATAATTTTCATTCATTTTTTTTTTTTTTTTTTTTCGTTTTTGCGTTTTGTTAGAGTCTTAAGCTTTAGAATTTATGAGTTTCGCCCAATATAAAATTGCTATAATAATCCAGCATTATACATATGGATTTCAAATTAAAATACGTTGGAATTAAATAATCTTTACTAATAATGAAGCTGAAAGTCTCTCTGTCTGGATGTCTGGATCTGTGACGCGCATAGCGCCTAGACCGTTCGGCCGATTTTTATGAAATTTGGCACAAAGTTAGTAGTTAGCATGGGAGTGTGCACCTCGAAGCGATTTTTCGAAAATTCGATTTTGTTCTTTTTCTGTTCTAATTTTAAGAACATTTTCCCGAGCAAAATTATCATAAGATGGATGAGTAAATTATCAAGTTATCATAACGTGTAACCGTAACATGGGCAAGCCAATTGGCGAGAAATTCACCATACATCATTTGTAAATATACAGGCTAACCAAAAGATCTTTTAATTTTCTACTACGGGCAAAGCCGTGCGGGTACCACTGGTTAAATATAAAAGCAAAATAAGTGCAAAAACCAACTCAAAATAAAAAAAACTTTTTACCGTGACACTGCTTCAATGAACTGGACTCAAATGGAGTTCTTCTAGATAGCATGTCAGAGAATATAATAGATTTTAACGATTTCATGCTAAATGACATTATTGACTTTACGCGATATAACTGTGTTACATTCAACGTATGAAGATTCGATTCATTGCAGTCCTTAAAATTAGTGGTGACTTCGTATTTTTTGTAATTCACCTTTAACACTGTTTTTTTTTTTAAGGTTTAAAAACGTGTGCTTTCCTCAGAACCCAATTTCCCTAAAGTCATCGGTAAGGTCAAAAGCGTTTAACGTTAGAACAAGAAGTTTAAGTCACACAGTCACGACTATCGGCTTTCTGAGAACTCCCGCAGTTTAAATAAAGTGTTGAAAGGAATTGAGGTAATGAGAAGTAAAGGAATGCAAGTGGCAAAATTAAAAATTTGGAGATAACCAGTACAAATGGTAGGTGAATCTCTCCTCTGTCTTGGGACAAGAGATTGTACTAGTAGCCCTGGTAGATGCTGCTGTACAGCATGATTTAGAAAAAAATTTCAATGAAAGCCTGCCTAGGATCTGATCTTTAAACGCGTTCTACTCGAAACTTAAAATAGTCCACTTACATCCCTCTGCTTTTCACTGCCTCAATTGTTAAACAATTTCAATCAGACCATTTTATATGTATGTATCGTATGTGCACGTATTCTCAACACGACCGTGACACTGAGTACATGCGAAGTTTGTGGCAGTAAAATCCGTAGGTCCGAAAGTCCTCGTGTTCATCGCTGGCAGTTGCCTTGGGTGCAGGCAACTGCCGTATACCTTGCTACGGCTTTTCAAGGTATTTGCACTCGAGAAACTAATTAAATTGGCAAGTGTGGGGATCGCTGAAGTGTCAAGTATTCTGATCCAACATATGTGTATCTTTTGAATGAATGATAAAGAGGGAAATTTTCTCTGCAAGTATTTAAAAATTTTCCGTTTAAAAGCTACTGGCATATTATTGATATTTTTTACGCGTAATGTTCATAAGGAATGGAAATTGTTTTTCGTGACATAATTTTAAAGTTTTGTTTATACTTATAATTTGCATTTTCTGTATGTTCAGTGAAACCATTTCCTCTGTGACAAATTCATTTTTATTTATTTGACATTGCTTATTCATTAGGTAATCGTCTGCATTTTTTTTTTTTCAAATTTTACACACGCATTTTATTACATTGTCTACTTCTTTCTTTAACTTTGACTACTTTACTGCGGTCGTCACATTGATTACTTTTAAAGTCAGACTCTTGGGCTATGCTGGTTATTACAAGAACTTCTATACTCCATAGATTGCGGAGTCGGTGGCAAAATGTCCAGCTCCGACTCCGGAAATTTTAAAACATTTGACTCCGTCTCCTTTACTCTAAAATCAGTCTGACTCTAACTCTGACTCCGAAAGCACTTGCATAGTTGCTGATTTTGATGGAAAATGACTAAGTCCTACTCCTCTACCCCAAAATCAGTTTTGACTCTGACTCCGCAGCTCTGCTTAAAACCGTCCCAACTTCCATCTGAGCCAGGATTGGCAAAAACCCGTTTTTTTGGGGGTTTTTTTAAAAATAAAATCCAGAAAAAAAAACAACTAAAGCTGGGTTTTTTTTAAAAAGAAATGTGTGGTTTTTTTTTTCTTTTTTTGTATTTTTTTAGGGAAAATGAGGAGTACTTGTAGCATATTGTGGCGTAAGTATATGGACAAAGCACAAAAATTGTCTTGGGGTAAAAAAAAAAAGCTGGAAAATTCAGCGTTTTCTGAAGAAAAGTGTAAAAGACGACGAAACCGAAGAATGTGTTTCAGATTTTTTAGTTTCCATGATTACCAACAATTCAGGCTAAGTTACTTTTCGAGTGATAAAATCTTTTGTTCGTTTTTAATTACTACTTTTTTTTTTTTTTTTTTGGCATTTTACTTTATTGTATTTCATTTTGTTATGCAAAACTGCTGCAGAACCTCAAGTAGTTTAAATCCCTTTTTTCTGAATTCCAGCTTAATTAAGACATTTCTTTGAATTTTATATTGCCTGTTTTTTTATTTCTGTGTACAGAGTAAGAAATATTAAACTTTTTCGTAAGATAATGAACAAACTGTACATCCTATTCTGTTTTCTGTCAGACCGTTTGTCAAACCTGTTAATTTAACCTGTATAATAAACCTGTCGAGATTTGTGACGTGTTAGTTTGCAGAAAATAATTTACATGAAAGCGTTTAGCTAGAGTAGTTTCCTCTGTACAATCTACAAATATTGAGAAAATCAGACATGACAGGACTTAGTCAAGATAATTTGAGTTATTTATTGACCAGTTAAAGAAAAAAGTTAAATATATATTGATTTAAAATCTTTGAAGTATTTTTTAATGCCGTTAAGAGTTAAAAGAGATAATATTAAAGTTCAAAATTCATTTTTTATGTCCATTGTCTGTGGTGAAGAACAAATGAAAAAGAAGTTTAAATTGTGAAAGTATTTAAATTAATTAATTTTTTAAAAAACTTCTCAGAATTAAAAAAAAACAAACGTGGGCTAAATAATGGGTTTTTTCAACAAAAAAAAACCCATTGGGTCCATTCCAATTGGGTCCAATCCGGCCAACTCTAATCTGAGCAAAACCTACTGCGTAAAGCATCCCACGGAGGAAATCCTCGTTCCATATGCCAATAGATGACGATCTTCCTTCACAGCACAGATCTGAAATGATTTGACCTTGCCCGTTGCGTCACAGATGTTGTCTGCTGTTGCAATTCCGCCTTGTTAATGTGCCCTTTAAACGATTCTACGGGAGAGGTCAGCACTTCTCAATGATCATCCATGGAAATGGGAAAACGGCTCGGAAGCGTCTAGCCTGTTCATCCGAGCCGAGATTTGCAGATGATGGAAGACCTGACAACGAAGTTGGATATGATATATTAATGGACCTTTTGGGGGAGTGCAGTCGTTTATTATTGTTTAAACCACTAGGAGACGGGCTCAAGTAGATTCGCCATCACTTTGTTGGAAGAGATTTTAGAAACAGGATGATACGACACCGATTATGAGAAGGGCGAAATCTTTGTCGCTGATGTTCTGCGCACGTCTTTGGTTCAACATCCTTATATAAATAATAGCCGATGATCGAGTAACCCGCGTGTTTCAACAATGAAATTCGCGCCACGGCATGATAATTTGATAATATGTTTTGGTGATGTTTAAAATGCATGGTAAGGCTTTATTGTGACAAGGTTGAACTCGATCCGGCAACTTAACTGTTTTACTGGTAACACTTTCGTTTTAGGAAAACAAAGAAACCAAAACAATGAACGCTATGTACTGGGGTTTAGGGTTAATCCACTGGAGTTAGGGTTAAAATTTCAACTGTCAAAATATCATCAAGAAGGCAATTGCTTCGCTAAAATGTAGAAGAGTCGAAGCAGTTTTCACCCGTCATATCTTGACGGGCGATTTGCTAGTTATTTAATAAACATATATTGATCTACACTACAATGGTGCTTAAAATAGAGGATGAGTCGGATATTTCATGTTATGTGGAATATAAATGAGTGAATATCCAGACGTCATTGTATGCCAAGAAGTGGAATTTATTGTTGAGTTATCGTAATCGTTCGTTATTTTATTGGTATCCAAAGGCGATAATGTCTCTAGAGATGACTAACAATAGAAACCGGACATTGTAGGGGGGAATTGTTTGCAGCCTAAATTAAGTTCTTGAAATATTTCCGCAACTTTAACTGTTAAAAAAGTCTAGTAAATGAAGGGGTAATGGAACCGATCAAAAATTCCTATTTCTTCTCCAATTAATCCAAACATGTCAATCCAATTACCTATCCAATTCCCCTACCTAACCTTTGACCACGGAAAGAAATTCTGTCACCCACTGAAAATCATCTTGTATGCCTTGAAGAAGATCACTATCTTAGAGGCGGAACAATGCACTCTAGTTTATGCTTTCTACCGTTCGACGGCTATTGAAGAATCATCTGTAAGCAACAAAAGATCTTGTTTCGTCGGATAAAAGCAGAGCTATCACTCGAGACCGAATAAAACCCAGGTATAAATAAATCTGAGCTCCGTGGAGCGCGATCTGTTCCGGTAATTGGGCTGTTCCCACGACTCGAGACTCTTCGTTTTTTTTTTTTTTTTTTTTCATCTCACTGCCGTTCCTTTGCACTTGCACTTCCGCTGGGGGGCCCCGCTGATACCTTAACTGAGACGGTAGGGTTCACTAGAGGGTTCACGGCTGTATCAGACGAGAGGATGTTTAAGAGGGTTTTCATCACAGTTCGCTAATAAGGTACGCCGAGCGAAATGCAGTCATTATTTAAAGCTGTGGTTTTTAAACGGGCCTGTTGATGGAGGATCTTTCAGGGTCATAAGTTATGCACAGTGAATGCTCTATATGGAGTCATGAGGACGACAAAAAGCATTTGCAAAATCTATAGTTTGCACTAAAAAAAATAATAGTAATAAAACAAGGCGATGGTCGAAGCGTATAAAAATTTAGAACCTTCGACTCCTTTAGCCAAAATCAGTCCGGCTCCGACTTCTGGCAATGTTAAGGACTCGAAGAATAGATGACCGACCCCGACTGTAGGCATTTTAAAACTTTCGACTCACGATTCCGATTTCTTACCCCAAAATCAGTCGGACTCTGACTCTGCAACCTTGGTAAAAACACCGAATGCTAAGATGCTATCAACTATATGATAGGTATTTCTAGAGAGGAAGAGTTAATGTTTTGTATTTCAAACGGTAAAAATTTGTGATTTTTTTAAATTATTATTTGAGGACGATAAATTGATAATGTGATATTGTAATTCGATAGTGCCCACTTTTGCACAACTAGTCCTTTTTTAAGACAATTTCAATTGAAAATTTGCATAAAATGATGGTTGGGCACTGTCACTGAAACTAAAGCATGGAAAATCCCTCGTATATCTCTTAATTAAAAGTTAAACTACAGTTTTTTTTAAGGAAAAACGCAAGATCTTTTTTTTATTATGTTCTCAGATTCAACTGTTTTTGGTTTTGGGAAAGCTCTTAACGTACAATGACGTCTCGAAGATATAAGAAAAATGTACATTCCAATGAATGTAGCTCAGAGATTTCGGTTATTGTCTCTCAGCACAGATAATTCGTCAGTTACGTCCATTTCATGTTCCATTGCAGACACACTGCAATCTCATTGGATATGAACAACGTCTCCTTAACGCCACTGTATGCCGAGAGGGTAGAGATAACGTTAAGTTATCCTAAATGACAGCTATTTTTAGTGCGTTCACGAGCAGCATTTTTACGCTTTGTTTTTGGAAAACTTTTAACCTCAACATAAATAACTTCTTGGAGACGTCCAAGTTACCTTCACGTGAATGAAGAGACAAAAAGCTGGAAAATATCTTCATCGAGACTTTCAATGAAGAGAAATCGTCAAAGGGGGGGGGGGGGTTGCTCATTTCCGGCATCAGTACAACACACCGTTACATCCTAATGGCACATAAAAATGGAAACATCCCGGAGACACCAAAACTCAGAGTAGAACTTGAAACGAACCGCGTCACCCATACGTCATTGTATGTCATGGGGTTAAATGCACTGAAAAAAAAAAAAAAAATAAGATAACGTTCCTGGAAAATAATGAGCATCTAATGTACCTAATTTCTGCTAATGACATATCAGAAAAAAATAGGAAAAGAGGAACGTTTCGCGCTAAAAATCAGTAACCTCTCTGAAAATAACCTGGAATTTTTCTGCAGAATTCAGAAACCTTCCCATTAAAAGCCAGTCATGTCTCAGGAGCAAATCAGGAACCTTCCGATAAAACTTAGGTATGTTTATAGCAATAGTTTCGCCCTTTGCTGTTTTACCAGGAAGGACTCTAGAGCAAAATGTGACCGAAGCTGTGGCAGAATTGCAAAGAAATACAGAGCAGCTTATTTTCTTACAAAGCCAGAGTATTCAAGGGACTCCGACTTTCCCCTTGTTCGAGGCTCAATCAATCTGGAAAGGCCATAAACTAGCTGAAGGCGAAACATCTACTATAGAAGCTGATTATATTTTCACATTGGAAGCTAAAAATGTTTTTCACCACAGTGATAAAACTTGTAGCAATTTAGAAACCTTTTTCACAAATATACTTGCTTTTCACGGGAAACTGGTGGTGGATACCCTCGAATTTCCAGAGCGTTGCTCGGAAGTAATCTGCGACGTTTCGTAATTCTATTACAGTGTAGCTGTTTCAAAGTTATCCTTGCTGTAAGTGATTTTACGACTCTGCTAAGGGATTAACTTTTCGCCAGAGCGACAAATGAGTCTTAAATTTCTGACCGAATACAGCGGCCTCAAGAAGTCTGCAGAAACGCGGACTTGGAATCGCTCCGGGAAAGTGTCTCCTCGATGTTTCATTCATGAGCCGAGCCGTTTTCGCTCGCGCGCGCACGTGCGCCGCATTCCAGCATCCCCGAAAAAGGCAAAAGGGGCTTTCTGCCGCTCGCTTTGCATATTCGATGATGTGACCGGTTCGGATCCCGTAGAACGACCTCGTTCCGTATTCCCTCGTTCTTTTTTGCATTCCGAATGCCGATCGTTCCTCGGAGTTGAATCCACTGACACAGATTTCGCAAAATTCGGCAGCTCCCAGAATGCAGAAGCACTTGAATCGCTTGTGGAACCCTTTTCTGGTGTGTGTTGAGGTATCTCGCTTAACCCTTTGATTATCGAGAGCGGTTAGAGCTTCCGGTTTTGGCAGGAGCATTATTTAAAGGCGAACGACAGCCAAACGGGGAGCGAGGAAAGATTCATAACCTGCTAAAAAAGGAGAAACCGGAACATCCAAGAAATATGTGTTTTAAATTAAAGTTAATAGATTTTCATCTAAATTAAAATTAATTAGCTGTAAAAATCTGGCTGATGGCCTTTGTATTTACTTTGGCGAGCGTAGTTTCGATGTCAGTGAATTAGGTAATTTATTTTAATCTGTTCCCTAAATATGAACCTGGTGACATCGTGCCAAACATAATTATTCAAAGCAATTAGTGTATCACAAAGCGAAACAAAACTTAATCGCTTTTGCAAATTATAAATGCTCGTTATTTTTTTAAAATTATTAATACGGTAAAAACCTCGTTGCAACAATATCCGATACAACGATCCATTGGCCTATAACGGTTCATGACTCTGCATTGCAATAAAACCAAACGAACATCAAGTTAATGATGACCTGTGCAGCTTGCAAAACGATGTTTTACTAAAAAACTTGTCCTGATCCGTAGCCATAAAATTTTCTTGGATAATAAGTGTTGGAAAAACTTTTCAGAATCGGACAAACTATTTCTCACAGTCTATATGAAAATTCAGTGCAACATGATTTCTGAAAGATGCTTGTTCTGAAAGACCTAGTGGCCAAAGTAGTTTTTTAGTCGTCCGGGAGAACTGGTACCCAGGTTTTGTCGGACCACGTATAAGCGCTTAGTGCCAAGCCGAATTTCATTCCAATTATGATGTTTGAAAGCTTTAATTTTATGCTGGGGGATGTAGTAAACCTTAGTGGTTAGTGTGTCCGGTACTCTTTTTAGTGTTATAATTGAAGATTAAAAATGGAAAACGCAGTAAGTGACAAATAAAATTTTTTACACGGCATCAAAAATAAGATTCCAGGCGGGTTGTGGAACTTACTGCGTTTTCCATGTTTTTGCATTACGGACTTGGACCAACAACGATAAGTAACCTTTCAATAACCTTTAATGGCACTTACCGCGCTCTCCACCACACGGGCGCTAACTCTTGCTCCACTGGAGGACCTTAAAAAGGTTATTTTAACTACTTTTAGGTAGGATAGGCACATAAATCGTTTTCCGCTGTGAAATGCTTGGCATTTACTTCATTTTGACAAAAAAAATTTTTTTTTTTTTTTTGGCACTTAATGCGTTTTCTAATTTTAGTCTTCAATTCAGCATCGCCTAGCTCAAGGCTGTCCAACTGGCGGCCCGTCAACACATATTGTGCGGCCCGCATAGATGTTGACATACTTCGATTTTGACATTCCTGCCTTAGTAAAGAAGGTGGATCGACCTCAGTTCATTAAAATGTAAGCAAATTGTTTTATAATCCTTCTGTTTCTTTGTTTTATAATTAATAATTCAACTATTAATTGTTACTGTATAAGAGGTAAGAGGTTATTGTTCAACTTTTTCAAACTGTGGCCCGAAAATTAATCAGTGACTGGATTACTGGCCCGTGGGTTCTTTGCAGTTGGACAGCACTGGCCTTGCTACTGATGTGCTATAGCCATTCAAAAGCCCCAAAAAAGCTTTCCAGTGAAACATGAATTTCGGACGCTGCTCCCTGTCTTCTTTGAACACCTATCTGTTCTCGGTGCAATTTCTCAACAGTAGCTGTTTTACAAATATTATTACTTCTCTAGAGATATCGAAACCCAGCATTACTATCATCACGAACCGCAAAAACAAGGTGGGCGATGGACTCATGATTTCCTCTCCGTAACAATGATTCACGCTTTTCAAGGACACGCCCCCTACTGTTTCGCTGTGCATTGTTCGTACCTATGGATTTGCTCAATTTGAATTCTCTCTTCACTGTTGAAAACACCTACGCGTTATGAAATAACTCTATGAAGTTTCATTGAAACTTTTACCACCAATTTTCAAAACAAGTTTGAAAAATCGTGAGCTTTTATTCCTTATTTTACAATCAGTTTGTGAGAGAAAAAAAAAGAAAAGTAATCTTGAACTGTGAAACAAAAGAATCTTTTTCATTTTTGCAACCGGCTCAAAGATTTTTCCTTAAAAATGAAGTATAGTTTAACCTCGATCCTCTGCAGTAATTGGAACTGATCGCTTTCGGAAAATCAAAGTTCTTGAATAATCATGAATGCCTCAATTTTCTGGTTACACCAAGTATCAAAAAGTTAAGAAAGAGTAATAGTTGTTGATTGAAACTCTCGATTAAATGCTACTTCTTGCCACAATATTGGAACAAAACTTATTTACATAGCGATTGTACAATCGATAAAATTGATTGTCACATCATTGAAATTTCGTAATTCAGAAGAAAAAATTTTAAACTTTGACTATGTACACTGCAAAAACCAAGCAGTAAATTTAACCTCATGTGCAAAAGAAAAGTTTAATGAACTCTATTAAAACCACGTTTTTTCGATCGAATAAATTAAGAAATAATTGCTGTAAATTTGTGCAGTGGTTTCGGAGATACATTTCTTATTTTATTAAGAGAAGTTTTTTTCCTATTAATATCCATTCAACTCATTCCAAGTTGAGCATTGCTCTTTAAATGTCGCCTTACGTTTGCTTATTAAGCGGCAGTTTTGTTAATGGCAGGACACCTGAGCAAGAATTGAAAAATGCGGAAACGTTTCTTGTTTGCTGTTCGGCCTACATTAAATCCCATGTCTTGGAAGCCATCCCAAACCCTTTGATTCATGCGGGGCTAAAAAAAAGAGAGAGAAATCTTCAACTGTTTCTTGTTGACGGAGCAAGAGGCTATTTATTATTCACATAGCACTCGAATTCTGAGATTATTTCGGGACGACCGGTCTTTAGTTTATGGTGGATATTTACACCATCTTGCACACATTCTGGAGTTGTTTGTCACTCAGTCTCGTTTACTCGAGTTTTATCGCGCATTCAGAGATTTGACATCGCCGCATGTTATTGCAGTGCCTTTGCAGTCAGTTGGGGCAATAATCAGTCATTTCAAAGTGGTGTAAGTTAATTTTTTTTAATAATTTATGTTTACCAGGGCTGCGCCATGGCGGAATTACAGGTAGGGGGCGCAATGCATCTTTGGGGGGCCGTTTATCTATCACATAACTGGGTAAGACATCTATAAAGTGCATTTTATTTAAATATAATTTGGGGCCCCTCGAAATCATGGAATGGAAAATCTTTTGCGGAGTCGGGGTCTTGTAATCAGAGTCGGATTGAGTTTGGGGTAAAGGAGTCGAAGTCTGGAGACGTTGGCTATAAAACTCCACAAATCAGAGTTGGTCATATTCCCTCCGAGTCTGTAACTCTGCCAGGTTCGTGGAGTGGAAGTCGGAGTCAAAACGGTTTTGGGGAAAAGGTGTTGGAGTTGGGAGTTGGAGGCTTAAAAATTTCGGAAGTCGGGGTCGGTCGTTCTCCCTCCG
This sequence comes from Uloborus diversus, assembly GCF_026930045.1. NCBI lineage: Eukaryota > Metazoa > Arthropoda > Arachnida > Araneae > Uloboridae > Uloborus > Uloborus diversus. The sequence continues at coordinate 219,619,861 of NC_072732.1, forward strand.
AGTCTGAAACTCTACCAGAGCTGCTGAGTAGGAGTCGGTATCGGAGTGATTTTGGGGTAAAGGATTTAGAGTTGAAGTCGGAGGTTTTAAAATTCCATGAGCTAGAATCGGAACCTTCAGTTTCCCTTCGAATCCACAACCATGACTTTTAACCACATTCTACTTCATGCGAAAGTGACGTAGCTTTAGGTTTTTACCATTTGCCGATAGATGCTCATCGTCAAACGGAGCAGCAGTAGTGTTTTGCACAAAAGTGGCTGCCAAAATAAACTATTCCATTACTCAAGATCGTGTTTTATTGACCTCTGCTCTCAACGGCTCAACTGTTGTTTGTATTACAGAGGAAACATCAAAGTGAAGGAAAGTTGGAATCCTTTTTCCTTCGCATCTTCATTTTTCAATACAAACCTTTGAAAGTTACTGCGTTAATAACATAGAAGGACAGTTTTTAACAATTTTTGCTGAGACAGATTTTTGAGTTTCTTTAGAGTAAAATAGGCGTACTGATCTTAAAACCGTAGTTTAGTTTTCTTCTACCATGTCAGGTTTTTTTCTCTACACTTTGTGAGAAAGAGAACTTTCGACGGTAGAGCGAGTATTACAGAACGCCCTACTGCTCTCCTAGTAGATGATGCAAATATTTATTAGTTGAATCAAGTGCTCCTTTCCCAGAATATTTCTATTGCTATTTGTGACAACTTTCAATTCATTATATATATTCAGTAAAAAATGTAAAGTAATTCCGTGTTCATCAGTAACACAAAATTATTTATTTATTTTTTTGCATTGTGTATGTGATATATGCAAGCAATTTTTTCTCCCTCCCCCCCAAAAAAAAGTTTATTTTGTCCTATATTGTGAATGAGTCACCTATTGAACTTAAAAACTGGATGTGATGCACCAAAACTGTGATCATTTTTGAACTCAGAAGTCTCAGGAGGAAGTTAGTCAGGAGTACCCACCTCCTCAAGAACAATGATGAACCCCTTTCCAAATACCATGAAAATCCCCCAACCCCCCAAAAATATCCCGAAAGCACCCCATGTCTAAAATTTCAATGGTGCAGTTTACACCATGCCCCCCCCCCCCAGTTGAGCGACCTTGAGTTAACCACAAACAAGTCACAGATTTAAGAATCGTTGTTCTCCAGTTTTGTAGCAAGTTGCCAATATTCTGTTTCACAGAGTAATATAGCGATTTACAGAGAAAGCTGATAAATATTCACAGAATGATAAATAATTACAGAAACAAAATTGTTGATTTCCCGGTTGATGTGAAGTGCACTACAGTTTTGTTTTGTCTCAAGGACAATATTGTTACAAATCTATTTCGATTCTAATTTCTTTTTTCCGGCGAAAACTAGTTTCCCTTGAGATTTCGATCTCGAAAACGGCGATCCCTCCTATTTCGTTGCCAATCCCTCTTTCGAAATGATGTATAAAGTAGAGAGGTAAAGCACATTAAAATCTTTTCGACTTAGCCTTAATTTCAGTTGGAGTGGCTCTCGGGGTGCAGCATTCCAGCAGGTTTGGGATTTAGATAAGGCACTCGTTATCTCGCCAACTCCATAAAAGGATTTCATCTGGCTCAGGTGATTACAACCTGTACCTGGGTGTCGAACTCAACTCCTTGAACATCGCATATTCGACTTTGGGTAGGGAAGATAGCAGAGTAATGTCTTTCTTATCATCATTAAGTTGCTTTCAGTGTAAACATTGAATTTTTCGCTTTCTTGTTATACCACAGACTAAATGTAGCGCAAAGGAAATGGAGGTGTGTCATGCAGGGGGAACTATCAACAGTCCCGGGTTCTTTGATAATGGCGAGTGTGAATGCATTTGACTTCAAGACAAACAATATTTATGGATATATAAGATACCATATATTTTTTTCCTCAATGCGGGAGACTTAACAATTTTGGACACCTTCCTAACCACGGGTAACCACGATGGGGGGTGGGGGGAGAGGTTGAATGTGCAATTCGGCCGTTGAAATTTGTTAGGGAGATAAATTTTAACGGGAATTTTTCTCTATTTTGTAGGACTCTCATTCTGAGGGTACTTTGTAGCATTTGAGGAGGGAGGGGGTGCCATCGCTCTTGGGGGATAGGAGCCTCTGGCTTATCGCATATCTTTTAATTTGTGCTCATTACTAAAAAAAAAAAAGAAAAAAAGAAACGAAAATTTAAGAAAGATTTGTTTTTGTCTTACATTTTTATAATGCACAAATTTGTCAAAATACATTTAGCGCTGATTGTAAATAGTGCCTTAAGAATTCTGACTTTTAATTGTGTTTTTCCTCTAGTCCGCAAATTGTTGATTTTCAAAAACACCGTTTCTACGCGAAAACCGGACATTGATAACTCTATATATGTAAAAACCACGCTTTACATAAAGCGCCACCAGAGAACCTGAAGTTTTTAATTTAATAGTTAAAACATGGAAAAAAGAACCCCGATTTCCTCCAGCTGGGTGTAATTTTCTATGCGTGATGTGAGAGTTCGAAAGACTTAAGTGTAAGAAATATTGTATTCTGTTTTTCGATCTACCGTGATTCATCTTAGTTTTCCAGGTAATCCTGAAACATTAGATCACGTGACAAGGACCAATCGACTTCCAGGGGTGATAAGTGGACACAAGTAAATTTTTCTGAAAACAGTAAAATCTTCGGAAACTATCAGGAAGCTCGACCCCCCCCCCCCACGTGAAAGCTCTTGTTCTGCTCTTGGCGGATAAGTTGTTCACAGATAATCGAGAGATCACTACTTTCAATAGGGAAGTTGCAACCTATTAAATGTTCATATTTTGGCTATTGGATATTTTTAATTGACCCTCAAAACTAAAAAACTCACCATCGCCGAATTTTAAAACACCGTGATTGATTTTTAATGAATTTTTAAAAATCCACGCGCAAAAGTGCGCTCTTCTGAAACGTCACGAGCTTACGTCACAGGGCACTAATGGGCAGCCTTCCGCCGAAGATCCCTTGTTTTCGCTACGGACATTTTTAGCGCGCTGATATTTTTATTTTTTAGAAATTCAATAATCCTTTTGAACACACTATGGAGGCCGGATTCGTTAAAGCACAATCTAAATAATCTTCCTCAAGTAACAACAATGATGATATTCGAATATTTCCGAGAGGATGAGAGGTTTAATGTTCCAGAAACGGGAGGAGTTAAATGCGAGGAGATAAGCCTTTTACGTTTCGTCTTCGAAGTCGAATTCACGTCCATCGGCTTCTCCCCTGTTGGAAGAGCGCATGACGTCACTTCCTATGCCATTTGACGTCACAAGCGCTTGAACTTTAAAAATACATGTTCATACATGTTACTCTATCATATAAAAATAAAATTGAAAAATCGAAAACTTCCCTATTGCTTATCATGTTGCTCCACCGGGATTCTAGGATCCCTTTTGGGGGAAACATAGCGAAGTCTTCAGCCAGCCTGTTCTTCGAAACAAATAGACCGCGAAACATATTCGAAAAGATCACTTTGCCCGAGCTGCGATCCAACTCCAAATCCCACAGATATGATTCCATAATCGGCCGTAACGGCAGATGTATGTAACGGCCATCAACCGTCCTTGCCCCGTTGTTTCGGAAGTAGCCGTAACCTTACGGGTCACTGAATACTAGAATGGAGACCGGTTTGTTTTATTAATCTCCGGAGAGGGCAGCACCAGGCAGACCCCGGGGCCCACACTGATCTATCGCCACTCTTGCGAATCGGAAGACATGACCCCTTCGCATATGAACCGATGGGGATGAATATGAGAGGCGCGAAATTGGTGCTTCGGTTAGAGAACTATACCTCCAGATAATAGACAAATAACAGTCGATTCAGACTCCAAATGATCGTTTACAGTGATGTGCATTAGGGTAATCGCATTCTTGAACTTTTTATTTTCGTTTTCTTTTTCGGGAGGAGAAGAAAGGTATCGATGGAGAACTGGTATTCATTTTTCAACACATTGTTTGGGGAGATGAATTGAATTTTTCCACGTCTCCGATACTTAGCATTCCATATGCTGTAAAGCAGCCGTGCCCAACCCTTTTCATTTTCGTCCCACATTCGTGGGTCATTCTCAAAGCATTGTTAATGCTATCCTTAGACTTCAGTTTCATTTAAATGTTTTTCCGTTGTGGTCGAAAACGTTTATATAGTTTTAAAAAACATCATTTTGTGTCATTCGCCTTTTTTGCCCAATCATAAAATGAATGGCGGAATGTTTGGTGGCCAGAGGGAGGGGAGAGGGGAATGAAATGTTGAGAAAAAAGAGTTTTATTGAGAAATAAGTGCATGATTGTTGATATCAAAATCTAATGAGCTACGCCAGATCACTGAGCGTAATAAAAAACAGGCTTTTAAAATTGATTCCTATTCTATGAAGAAACGTCAACCTTTCGAAAAATTCCTAGAAAGTTTACTATAAGAACAAAATATAAAGAAATATGCCTTTAAACGATTCCTGGGGAAAAATACAAAAGAATTTAATTGCAAAAGTGCTGCAATTTCTAAATCGAAATCGTGAGGCATACACTATTTTTCAAACATTTGTGGAATTTTTAAATGACTACGAAGACAAAAAAGGAAATATTTTGTCGAGTAAAGTTTTTTAGAATGTATTTAAGATAAGTGCAGAATATTTCAATTAAATTTTGCTGCGGTCAAAAGAATGTTTTGCTTTTAAACAATCGAAGAGATACTTTAAAAAACGTAAACACAGAAGGTAGAGGAATATGGGGCAAAGTGAAGGAGTAAAAATAACTTAGTTTTTCAAAATGAACCAATCGGAAATCTGATCTGAAAATTACAGCACATAAAGAAAGAATAATATATTTCACTAGCTTTTACCCGCGGCTTCGCTTACGTTAATATAGATTATTTTAATTATTTCATGTTTTTGGGCAACATAGGCATATGTCAAATCGTTACCAAAAAATGGTTTGTCCCCAGTTTCTCCAGTTTCACCGACATTTCAAATTTCCTCCCCCATTTAATATATCGAAAAGGATGATTAAAACTGAAAAACAGGGGGGGGGGGAATCAAATGTCGGCGAATATTGTCACCAAATACTGAGATACTTCTAGTGACTATAAAACAATGCTACATATTTTCAGCCGAAATTTTTCCAAAAGAAGTAGTAAAATTTGGCAATTGTTTGAAATAGTGCAAAAAATAATAATAATAATGGAAGTTTTTTGCTGTTTATGGGTTTGCTTAATTTAGTTTACAGATTATTTTACATGTTAACAAAAGATTTAAAGATTCTTTTAATGGCGATATTTTGGTTACAGGGTGAAAACCGAGAAACAGTATTGCGTAGTCTTCAGCTTCAAAAACAGCGACAGTTGAAACTAGTATGTTGTGGCTATCACGAAATTTTCTTCTATATTTTTCTTTTTTTTCTGATCCTTCCCCATGCTTGACGAGGAAGCAATATTCCAACCAAAAACAAAATTACACATGCAAAAACTTGACTACCATTCCAATGTCTGAATTATTGCAAAAGCAACGCAAACAGCGAAAATTGAAAGTTATTTTAAAAGCCTTGCTTGAATTAAATACAAATATTTTATTTGTTAACAAACATAAAATGGCAACAGTTAAAAATTTTAAATCATTGAGATAATATTTCCGATCATTTCCATACAATTAAAATCACGAGAAATACGCAGACGACAATCTATTATGATTTATCTTTCTTATTATTGCATTAATAAAGCTATTTTTATTCAAAAAAAAAAAAAAACCTCTTGGAGCAATCGGCGTCAAAATTGAACCAAAGCCTCTTTACATATGGATTCACATATATTCAAAATTTCAACCAGAACGTAGCAATACTTCTTGAGATAGGGCACTCACAATGGAAAAAAAAGAACGGGCGATTGCACTACCCCCTTTTTAGCTGTTGACACCAAAATGAAATCAGCTTTTATACCCACTACGGGCTACTTGCTGATAAATTTTTCTTTCATTCCGTTCATTATTTCTTGAGATACAGCAGTCACAATTGACGACAAAAAAGTTCTATAGCTCAACCCTCGATTAAGTTATTGACACCGAAATTGAATCAGCACCTGTTCCTGTTAATGGCAACATATGGACCAAATTTTGTTTAATTCCGCCTGCTACTTCCTGAGGAATAGCAAGCACGCGTAACTCAAAAAACGTCCCATTGCTCCACCCTCCTTGGAGGAATTCGCGCCAAAAACCAATGGGCACAAGTTCGCATAGGGGCACATATGTGTACCAAATTTCGTTTGATTTCATGCGGTAGTTTTTGCTGTAGAACGGCCACAAAAAACTGGTCACACACAGACGTGACACACACACACACACACACACACACACACTCACACACAGACAGACATTTTCCAAAAATAGTCGAAATGGACTCAGCACACCTCAAAACGTTCGAATCCGTCAAAATTCGAAGTTCGAAAATTTGCACGAATCCAATACTTTCTTCTATGTATTAGATATAGAAGAAAGTGAAAATTGCCAAATGCCTTAGCTACTGTAGTTTTTCCCCAAAAAACGTTTGGCGAGATTCCTGCTGGTCAATTGGATAATGAGTAAATGTCCAGTCACACAAATAATTTTTTAAAAAAATTGCATCAACGTTGCATTAAAATGGAAAATAATCAACCAAATCCTTTTATTATTAGCCAACCTTGTGCAAAAATGTTACTTCAATATTTAACTTGAGAAATGCCTTGAACAGTCAGACGAAAAGCAAAAATAGTCAACAATACAACAATTGTAGCTGTCGCCAGGGAGTTGAGATGATACACTAAATACTGTATTGAGTTGAGGAAAGCCTTCGAGCATGGAACTAAAAAGCTTATAATTCGTTTTTTACTCTACTTAGAAATTTCTAACCGGTGCCATCTTCCGCAGAAAAATTAAAGCTTTCAATGGACATATAACGTTAATATGTGAAAGTATTTTTTCACCCTCATATTAGAGAATTTGTATGAAAATTGTGTTGCCCCCATAACGGGATGAGAACTACCCTATGTGTTATTCTGATGCATAAGCTATATTATTGTAAATTTTCATAAAAATCCATTCAGTAGTTTTTGCGTGAAAGAGTAACAAACATCCATACAGAGAAATTTTCGCATTTATAATAGTAGTAAGATAGTAAAATTTGCATTGAAACATTATTTTTTATTTTTGGCAATAAATATGTCCAACAGAAAAAAGGTAGAAATTTTTCACTTTGATTTTTCATTGGGTAAAATGCAAAATAAGACGTTTTTCTAATGAAGTATTTTCTATTAGATTATTAAACATATTTTTGATCAAATAAATCAGAAAATAAAAGAATGAATGAATAAATGAAAAGGAAATGAAACAATAAAAAATTTAAAAATAATAAACAAATAGGTGTATGGTATGAGAAAAAATAAATGAGTGAATAAAATTGTGAATGAATGAATTAATAAGGGAATTATTAAATGAAGAATGTAAATGAAATCTTTACTAATAATAAAGCTGAAAATCTCTCTGTCTGGATGTCCGGAGGATGTCTGGATGTCTGGATCTCTGTAACGCGCATAGCGCCTAGACCGTTCGACCGATTTTCATAAAATTTGGCACAAAGTAAGTTTGTAGCATGGGGTTGCTCACCTCGAAGCGATTTTTCGAAAATTCGATGTGGTTCTTTTTCTATTCCAATTTTAAGAACAAAATTATCATAAGATGGACGAGTAAATTACGAAATTATCATAACGTGGAACCGTAACATGGGCACAAACCAATTGGCGAGATACGAAATTATCATAACGTGGAACCGTAACATGGGTACAAGCCAGTTGGCGAGAAAATTCGCCATACATTATTTGTAAATATACATGCGAACCAAAAGACTTTTTAATTTTTCTATTACTTGCAAAGCCGTTCGGGTACCACTGGTAATTAATTAACGAGTAAGCAAGTGATTTGAAAAAAAAAAGGGGGGATTGAATAAGTAAATGAAATGAACTATATTTCACTTTGCCCCATCCACTTTGCTCCGCGTTAACTTGTCTAACTCTACAAATCATTTAAAATGTAAATAAACTTAAACTTTAACAAATAAATACTGCACTCGATATTAAGGTCTCGATTAATATTTAAAATATCAACAGCAAGAACTTAGTCATTTAATAAAAACAAAAATAGTTGTTGATTTACATCAAAATATTACAATATGAGTATCAATATTTGAAAATTGCTTGCGTTATCGTTATCATATTCTTTGATTTTCAGAGGTAATTATTTCTTGACTGGAACCGACTGTGATACTACATAGTTAAAATGTGGAGCTAAAAGCAGAGTAAATATTTTACTTTTCCTCAAATTACCCTACATTCAGTCGCGTTCCTAGAGAAGGTGTTACCCCAGGTGATAATTTGTGGTTTCGCAAAAAAAAAAAAAAAAAAAAAAACTTTGTACAATTTTCAGAAACTACTCCTTTATATTTTTTGATGTATAAGACAAAAATTAAAAGACAAGTACAAAACTACAAATGCATTTTATTAAAAAATTTGTCCTAGACGTGTATGTAAACGCTCTTTCCCTGAAATTTTATGCTCAATATCCGTTGAAGTTTGATAGATTAATATGTTTTCAGATTTATCGGGTAAAATTATTAAAATTAAAGTTTTTACGATTTTATATTTTCTTCACTTTGGGTTTCACACCCTGGATGGGTGTCACTCTGTGCACCCCTCCCCCAAGTACTCGGTACATTAATAGCCGTGATGAAATTTTGATTTTTGTTTTGTATACAATTGTATTCAGAGTATGACATAATATTGGAAACGTATTGGCATGGATCTTCACTTATATTTCGGCTACGAGCCCAATTAGTGAAACAGATGAGACAGTAAATCCAATTAATTACGTTTCTTAGCGCACGACTAGTAGATTCTAAACGAAAAGACACAATGGTTTGTCAAAAAAAAAAAAAAAAAAAAATGCTCAGATTATCTACTTATTTAATTTTAAAATTTATGTTTTCTACATAAGAAAACTATCTACAAGTAAGTGATGATTATAAGTTTTAACGATTCTCGTGCGCTTAAGTCGTTAGAAAATCAAGTAACATGCAACATAAGGCCTTAACGCCTTTAAGTAATACCTTACCTTTAAAGTTTTAATTACAAAGTAGGTGCCACGGCTCCCAGGGGTACTGTAGGGGGTGGTAAGGGGTGCCGTAATCTGTAGTCTGTATCGATATAATGTTGATGTAAAATTGTAAAAGTCCCTAATCTGGTACATGACGTCATTAGCCGGTGAATATCAACATTCACATGCCAAAGATATTGGCGAAAGACCGTACATTTGCTTGAATCACCGGTGAAAGTCCGCATTCTCCAATTTCGGTTTTTTATCGAAGCATATACTGTATACATAGAGATAAACTGGATTGCCTTGAGAAAACTCTAATTCTTCAAAGGGTGAATCGGAACAGTTTGGGGTCTTAAAGAATTAAAAATGAATATGAATAATTTTTCTTAGTTACTTGTGAAGCGTCTAGTTGAGTAGATTAAGAAACAAAAATCAGAGAAACAAATAAAAAGAGAAAATTCTGAGGAGAAAAAAAAATAATTACCTTATATTTTAATTTAAAAAAATAGTCTCTAAACAATTAAAAGTTCTTGCAACCTCGTATATTTTGCTGAAATCTTACAAACACAGGCATTATCTCACAAAAAAATATTAAAAGGTTTTCTTGTTTGGTTTTTATTCCTATACTTAATTTTTGAATTTCTAAAACTCACTTTTGAAGCATAAAAATTTTATCGTTGAAAATTCGTACAAATGGTTCGATTTTGAAGATTTCAAAGACATGAACTTTTATAAAACCGTATAGCCTTCGTGATCCAAAGGCCTTCACTAGCCACCCGCCTCCATCTTCCATCTAGTTCAATTATTTTTTTATTTTCAATTTTCACAAATGTTTTTTTTTTCATTAATAACTTAAAGAAGAAAGTTTATGCAAGACTCTGTTAAGTTATTTCTAATGTCAGTTAGAAGTATTGAAAACTGTTCATTTTAGAAAACTTGATTATTTTCTGTGATATATTGTTTTTATTTATTTTCATCTCTTAATGGGTGATAATGGAAGGTAAAGCATTGAAAACTCGGGGTTTTACTTAAAAATTATATTTTATTGAGCTGTGTTTTGGGGCTGCTTCTGTTTTTAATTAAAGTTTATTCAAATCTCGTTTTGAAACGCATGAGTGAACCTAGGGTTTTTTGTTGGGGTCCATCCTGCAAAACTTCTAGTTTTAAACCATATTTTCACTCTTAGTATGGTATCGAAAAATATGTAAAGACTTGTAATCTCCCCCCCCCCTCTCGGAAGCGAGACCACCCCCAGAAATTAATGTTGGGGATAGGTCAAGTTGTTCATATTTTGAGTATTACGTTGAGGGACCCCCTGAAGTAACATTTCGCATAATTCCCGTAATCCCTCCCCCCTGGACACGGCCTTACGCTGGAGGTAAATTATGACTGCCTTCTTGCTGAAACGTGATATAAAACACCTGTATTAGTTTATTGTTGAACAAAAGCACCTTCCGACCTTTGATTTAGTCCTGCAAATTTACAATGGAGTTCTTCAAGAGTTATGTACAAAGTTGTTCATATTTTTAATCTTATCCATATTGATCTGGGTGAATTACATGATAAAGAAACCTTTTCTCTTTTGTACACGCTGCACAGTATACATTTCCTTGAACACAGTATACATTACATTTCGTTTGAATTTTTTATTTTGCATTTGAGCAGATCTTAAAGCTTCATTTCTAATAAGAAATACATTTCAATCGTTACACATTATCTTTATTATTAATAATATTATTATCATTGTTGTTTTGAGAAATACTATGGATAATTTCTCTTTCTCAGATTAAAGGAAAAGTGCAATATGTTGAAAAGTTTGAATTCATTGACCAGATGAAAAAATAAATAATAATTATTCCTTTACATTTAAGAGTTTCCAATTACGAAATAAAGGTTTGCAGTATGTATATATCTAGAAGTTAACAATAAAATAATCGACTGTTTTCGTATGTAAGAGAGTTTTAAATAAGCATTTCGTGAACAAAACAAAAGATAAACAAAGCTCAGAAGTAATTCCAAATCTTCTATAGCTAAGGGGCAAGTTCTTCAAAGGGGAATCAGCCCCTCATCTCCATGATGACGTTATCTCTGCAAATGCTTTTAAAAGCTTTTCTTTTTTAAGTTGAAGGCCTTAGGGTTATCCGGTTGCTTATCCACCGCCTTTTAGAGATTCTAGTCCGTCCTTGGGTGAATCACATGCGGACCATTTTGATAAAAGCATCAATTGTTGTCACAAAACACCTTCCAAATATGTTAGATCCCAGCTTGCAATGCATGAACTTTCTGAACATGGACTGCACTTTTAAAAAATGCAATAAAATTTTGAAGATTTACAGAAACATTTTCCTTTTTTTTTTTTTCATTTGATCAATTTAAGCTTTTATCAGTATGGAATTGCCCATTTTAGCAAATTTAACTTTCGATTTTATGGCGGTACATCAGTGATATCACATAACACTTTAACGTCTCTCGTACATACCCCTATTTGTGGTTTTATCGGTTGGATGGGCCCTGAAGAAGGCGCTGTTTTTTGATCCAGGCCAGAAGCCGAGCAATCCCTGGTCCAGCACCCCCAGAGGTATTGATTCACTTGGAGAACTTTGAAGCATGACTCATATAACGTGCCCGTCACCGTTATCGAACACGGGGGATCTTCAACCGGTTGGCATCGAATTCTTGACCATTCATTTAAACGAGTTCAACGCCTTACCGATCAGACCAAACAGCCTTCGCTATATCAGTGACAAGCTGTTGGATTTGGGTTTTTGAGATGAAATGCAGTTCCACTTAATATGTACTACACTTGATCAAGTTTAATTGTGTCTCTAATGAGTCCAACATGTTAGTACTAGCCAGGCCGGATTTGGAAGTGTGGAGGCCCCGGGGCAACGAAGGAGTGGAGGCCCCAATCAGGGTTTGAAAAGATTATCTTTTCAAAAATATCGGATATTTTGATATATATCCAAATATTTTGATATATATGTATATATCCGATATTTTCGATCCGTGAAAGTTAGGATATTTTGTAAAAATCTTATTGTGGGGGCCCCTTTGTTGTGGAGGCCCCGAGGCAGTAGCCCCGCCTGCCCTTCCTTAAATCCGGCACTGAGTATTGGATTATATAGCCATAAAATCAAACTGAAAAAATTCGCACTTATGACGCTATTGAACTGAATCATGACTGAATGTACGAGTTATTCTTTGTTAAATAATCAAATGCAGTTCAGATTTGAAGGAAAAAAAAAAATTACTAGTGAATTTCTCCACTCCTACGAAAGAAAAGCTTTATCTTCTTGTCATGAAAGAATCCTACGCATGACAGTATAATTCACTACTTTCTTTCCCTCTTGCGCTAATAGGATATTTAAAACATACTAAGAAGATCTAATGGACCATAAAATTTAAAGTACTTAAGCAAAACTAGAATTAGCTTAAGGTAACGAGAGCTTTTTGCTTCAGGCTTCATCTTCAGATGCGTCAAATATGTCATCAAAACGATTTTTGGAATTTTAATCTTGACGTTCTGGTTCAAAATCGTACCTCCAGCTTCCGCGAAATATTGCTCAATATCGAAACGTCGGTTTCAGCGACAGACGGATAATATACGCCAGACGAATCTCGCCTGCCTTCAACGTAATTACTATGATTACAGTTTTTATTGAGATTTTCATTTTGGGTGGCAACGGTAGTTACATGGAATAGCGTGTCGTTACTTCCACTCTAAAAGGTAGTTTGTTCCTCAGTCAGTAGTGTAATAAGATGGCGGAAAGCGTAACCCTTTTTTCCCCCTCCTACTACTGAAGTGTGCCAATTGTTCTTAAATGGCTTAATCATTCGTGGCGCGATGTCGAGTTCGGTTGAGTTCAGGAGTAACCACGTTGTTATTCGACAAATCGGTGCTGTCGAAGATTCAACTGGAAGATGCCATTAGGGAATCTTATAGCGTGCATAATTTTATGCTTTGGATGTTTATGGAATTTCAAATTTTTATTTTATGATAAAACATCAAGTAGCGTAGTCGTTTTTACATGGAACAGCTGTTTCATCTTAGAACACGATTTATTTATCCATTTACTGTGCAGTTCAAGCGCAGGGAACTAATGTCGCGTTATTTCTTTATTAACCCTTGCTCTCCGCGTGATTTCAACTGGAATAATCTTTGAGAGTAAATCGGAGTTGTCTGATGGTGTCAATTTCCGCTTATTCCAGCAGTGCGTTCGGTATTTTAAAAACAGCCGATTAGATAGACTGGGCCAATTAGATGCCACAGTTTCAAGCAAGTTTAATTAACATTTTGGGGGAAATGACACCATGTTTCGCAAATACACATTATATTGTAACCAAATGGTTTTTCAATTCAGGGTAACTTTTGATTTAAAAAAAAACAAACTAAATTCTGTACTCTACTGGCGAAGGTTACAAAACACATTTTCCGCATTTTGTTTGTACAAAATAAGTTGTCAACACAGTGCACAGCTCTTTGTCAGCCAATAACTCTGTAGTTGATCTTGAATATCAAACTGAAGTTGCTGAAATACCTCGTCCCGTATTGTTGTATTTCATACAATATAAAACATGTAGTATCTTATAATGCTATTAAAAAAAGAAGAAGAAATTTTAAACATTTAGAAAATTTATTCATTCAGTTCAATTTTTATTGAAAAATATATTTGGCATTCTATTTCTCACAAGCTTCAAACTGACTCTGAGTGTCAGGCTATTTTTTTTAGATAAGTAGGCAAATAATTCATTTTCAAAATTTTTACAATTATTTTTTCTTATATTTTCACAACGATGATTTTTTTTTTTTTTTTTTTCAGTTTTGAGCAAACTATTGTAAGAGCACCATTAAAATATGAATGGGAAAGTCAAAAATAGGGAAATTGAAGCTCAAACTTACAATGAATTGTAGTTTGTTTTCATTTATAGGCAAATAAAATTCCAGTTGTTCCACATGATTTTTAATGCGCGTACTATGTCTATATCGGACAATTGATGATACAGAATCCATTAATATTTGCTCCTCACAAAATTATCTTGCATTGCATAGTTAAGTAGCCAAACCATTTTTTAAGGAATTAAATATTCTAAGGAGTGTTTAGCTCATGAATGAAAAACAGAGGAACAATCTGCAAAAAACAATAATTACTTATCTCATACGAGCCGGCAGTCAAGTTCATTCGATCCGGGTAGTTCATTAAAGGCAAGTTTGATAATTTTCTTATTAAACATTTTTTAGAACATTTGACATATGTAATATAGGGCCGCCGGAAATTCGACCGGCAAAAAAAAAAAAAAAAAACTGAAATCCGGGACCTCGTTCAGCCAAGTGTACAGTATGGTCAGAACGTCTTTTCTTTATTCCTTTAAGAGTTTATTGTATAAAACTAACATAATTTTGCATATGCTTGTTTATATGTGTTTCAAAGACATTGCAGAGGTTTAAAACTAATTACCCGAGTAAATTTCAGCGTGAGTGTTTTAGTTAGCTCCAAGAATGTCAAGGCGGTGTTCCAATTCTCGCCACGTATTGTTCAACACCTAGCCTGTCATGCTGGTCGTAGCATCTGTGATCCTGACCTTAATTACAATATATTCAAATGTTGTCGCAAACACTCTGTCCTTGCTCCCCCGAAAGAAAAATCTAGGGGAGTAGCATCAATTTATCTAGTGAGAAGCCAAAATGTCGATCAATGGGTGGAAAGAATCGGAATTTAACCTAGACATTCTTCAAGCAGCCAATGGTGATCATATTTATTTATTGATTTGGATAGTTTTGTTAAGAACTTTATAGATGACTCTACGCTATTTTTCAACAAGAATATGTCTAACTATTTTAGGGTTTCTAAAAACAGTGGCGTACCTAGGGGGTAGCGGGAGTGGCTCTAGCAAGGGGAGCAACAGCTAGAGGGCGGCAATTCGCCAAGATTATTTCGATTTTTTTAAAAATGATTTTTAAGTAAAATACTCAAATGATTTTTTTTCGCAAAAAAATTAGTAAGAATAGAGCCTGGCAGTAAAAAGAAACAATGCCTAATGATCACAAAAATGATAAATTTTGCATGTGTAGCACACATGGGTCAGCTTAATACTTTCTACACGGCAGTGGGCAGTGGCGTATCTGGGAGGAGTGATTGAATACTTTTCTGTGGGCGGAGAGAGGGAAGGCATCCCTAAAGTTGACCAGTGGCACCAGATCCCATAAGTACGTCCCTGACAGAAAACAGAAAAAAAAAAAAAACTCTTATAATCAATTAGAGATTTAACTACCACTCTTCAGTGCTTCATTTGGGAAAGAAAGCGTAGGAACAGAGTTTTTATAAATATTCGATTTGTCATGGTAAAAGCACCGACCCTAACCTCTTCCACACGGATTCAAATATTACTTACTCGTAAAAGGAAACAAACGAGTATTTAATACTGCGTAGATTTTTTTTTTCTAGTGGACGCCATGCGTATCAATAACATGAGTTAAGATTTTGTACGAGTACTCGGTATCGATATCTTCAGTCTAAAATCGTCGCAAAGGATATCAATCGAAAATTCTTCAGAGTCATTTAAGTGTGATGTTTTAATCGCTTGATTTGCAGCACTTGACCCCTGGGAGACATAACAATCTGCACGTGAAATGAATGACTTCGCTGAGAAGTCAGTGGCACCAGGGACCGATTTTTGGGTGCCCCCCCCCCCCCCAAAATGAGGGTAACTTTTGGATATTATTTTGATAGAAAGAAAACTCTAAAATAAATTCCTGATTTTCATGCAAGAAATTTTTTTACAGTCGCAGATGTTCGTTCCTTTGTTTTCTTGTAGTAAATTCTTCTATTATGTTCTTATAACCAAGTTTTGCGGTCAAACTTCCTTCTAATGATAATAGAGCTAATGAAGATAATTTACTATCAGAAATGGGAGTACGCAAAGGACACTTAGTTCTGTTCAATAGCAAAAATGATCGTTATCCACTACAATTGGAGATTGGCAAAGTCAAAAACAATTTCAGGGCTGTATCTACATTGGCAAAAGTATCCATTTACCAAGTTTATGGATTTTTTAAACTTTTTGGTAATTAAACTTTCTTTTCCGATGAATGAACTAATATGAATAAATTCATCAGGAAAAGATTCCTCCAAATCATAGGAGTAAGATTTTTAAAGATCTTTTGCACTTTGTTGAATATTTTGCTAGTCGCATTCAAGCAAGCAAGAAAATTTCTTTAATATGCCATCATAGGCTGGCATCCTGAATTTTAGTTTTGTAATCAAATTATCACAGATTACATAAAAACAGGAAACCTTGAAACATTGCTTAGAGTTTAATATGACTTCTTCACATTGTCCATTATAAAACTATTTTGGAGTTTTTTTCTGTCTTTTTGCTCAAAAAAAAAAAAAAAAAAAAAAAATGATGACAGAAATTTGGTGCCTCCTTTCCTTTGGTGCCCCGGGCCCCGTATGTCCCGCCGTAAATCAGTCCCTGAGTGGCACTTGAAATAAATGACGTTTTTAATTCGACAAGGAGTCCTACAGTGACACATGAAATGAATGAATGATACGCCCAGACGTCATTTTATGTCAAGGTGTTCCTGTAAAGTCATCGCAACTGCTAGGCCTCGTTCACACGAGGCAACTTAGCTGAATCAACTTCGAAAAGGTGGTTATCAGGATATGTAACCGGGTAGGAAAGTGAAGGAATCGCCCAGCATCCTTCTCACGACAGTCAACTCATCAGACGCATGCGCTGCTGCCATTTTCTTCCCAACGAGTTGAATCAATTTTTTTAGATGATTCAACTTTTTTAGTTGATTCAACTCACCAGGACATTGCAATGCGTTCGCTCTACACACGAGTAAACTAATTTAGTCAATACGGTTCAGTTTCAACAACGTTGGGGAAACGCTGCGTGAACGAATTCAACTTATTAGAAGAAAACGTGATTTAACTAAGTTGCCTCGTGTGAACGCAACGAAACACGCCAGTCAACTAGTTGACAGGCGTGTCAAAAGTTGCCAGTCAACTAGTTTATTGGTATGTTAAGGGAGTGAAGTATTTGTTTTTGACATTGCGATTTTTGCGAAGGGATTTATTCGTGATCATGAATTTTGCCACTAACTCATTTTAAGACAAAAACGAAAAGCATCTAAACCTACCCCAGTTTAAGCCGAAAATATTACCCTCATCACGTGCGTTTTGCGTTAGTATTTAACTCAAACGGTTACGTTCAAATGTTTTCCTCGTGGACGAATGGTTTTTTCCTCCTCTTAACAAAACAAGAACACCATCAGGAAAATTTCACTACGTTTATTGTTTTTTTCCCCTTCGGGGCAATTACACTAAAAGATAAACTGCGGACCCAAACAAAGGGCACGACTGATATCCAAACAAGAGATGTTTGCGGCACAACGACTTAAAAATGTAAATTGCAGAAGAAAAAAGCCTTTTTCGCTCCATTTTTTTCTTCCTTGACTCACTATCTCTGGCTGCGCGTGCAGTTAAATTGTGTAAATCAAAGGGGGAAAAAAAGAACGCCAATTGTAGACCGAAACGAAAACAAGCGTATCAGCTTTGCAAAATGCATAAAACTTTCCGTAATTTTTCAGAAATCCATTAACATAATGTTTATTTGTGAATATTATTTCTAATCGTTTTCACTTTTGGACGCGTGCTCTTTTGAAATTCAAAGTCCAATACACATCATTATATCAACGCGCATCCTTTTAGTAAAACTTCTTTGCGAAAAATATTTCAGCCGAGCATTATTTTAATCTTTCAGGGAAATTAGTTATACGATATTTTCAATTTTTATGCTCGGTTTGTTTGTAGATGCCTTCTCGAATTCTTTCTTCCTTTTTTTTTCTTTTAAATTTTTAGTACAGCCAACTCTTATAAGTGCTATTTGGACCTGTAAAAGTAAGTGAGATGGGGAGAGTCGCAAAAAATATTGAGAAATACAGAGCTATTTGTTAGATTTTTTCCAAGGCGTGGAAACACTCCTTGACAAATGGTGGAGTAGTGAAATTCATTTTGGAAGAGTGAAGAGTGCGAAAAAGGTTAAGATCATATAGTGGTGATCCATTCAAAAAAAAAAAAAAAAAATCCCTAACTGGACGGAAGGTAAAATGACACAAAGAAAGAAGATTTGTGTACTACTTTGATTTTTATCATTCAGAATGTTTAACTTTTTGCATTAAAAGAAACAAAACAGCATTGAATTGCAACTGTTTAAAAATTCCAATTGACTTCTTTCCCCATTTTTCGTGATGCTAAATTTTGATTCAATACGTAAAGTGTGAAAATACGCTTGACTCAATATTAAGTGGCTGTTGTTGCCGGAATTAACCTTTTGTTTAAAATCATCCTTTCTTCTTAAACATTTAAAATTCTGAAATTTAAATAATCTCAACCATTCTGATTTTCAATACGTTTTGCGGAAACGTTAAAACTATTTCTGGGGAAATAAAACTTATTTCTGGAAAAAGTGCGCCTCTCTAAAATTTGTGAGAGCATCAGTCCCTTCCATGCCCTCTTCCCCACTTCTCACCTTACAATTACACCACAAAGGAATCAAAATTTTAACTTATTCCGAGAAAAGTAAAAAGAAGAAGAATATTTGGGATAGTAAAAAATGTCACAAGAGGTTTCAGTGGATCGACCACTCATACTTATCTCAATATCAAATATTTTTTAAAATTTACTTCTAGTCTCATTCGTTTGTTCCTATTTATATTATCTCCATAATAACCCAATAATTCTCAATCGGTGGTACGCGTATCCCATGTGGGTCGTTTGCCTTGGAGTACTTTGCGTATCACTTACCTTTTTGTGTACCTTGGGGTGCTCAAAAATCAACGAGGGATTCGCAGTTAGCCAATACAAAGCATGTATTCAAAATTATATTCATAAAACTACAATTTCATTAGAATATAAGTGTGTAAAATCGTGTGATTTTATTTTAAAACAAAAGCGTTGCATTACTTTGTTAACTAATCACAGGACTTCAAGAGCTAGTAGACGTTGCGACGGTGTACCTTCTGCAATTGACGGCAACTAACTAGTACTGAAACACATTTTCGAAGAGAATTTATAGAATTAAGCTTTTGGTAGAGGATGATTGATGGTAGTATTTCACCAAGTTTGTGGTCTAGTTCACCCAACACTGGTGAACTATGCAAACCAAAACAAGTCCAGTACTTCCACTAACTATTTCCAAAGACTCTTTAAGCTTCATGTATGATTGATAAAGCATCATTAGAATGTCCATTGGAACGATTTTTTAATTTTAGCTATCTGTTCGTGTTGGCTGTGTGGCGCGGTTGTAAGGCTTTGGCCTTCTGCGCCGTGGTCCCGGGGTCTGACCCACGGTGGCCAGTCATTGGATTTTCGAGATGCAGAAAACCGCCATATGCGGCATGTAAAAGATCTCTTAGAAGTTCATTTGGCTTTGAAAACTTTCGGCAAAATTAATTAGCTGGTGCATTTTTGCACCGAAGAAAGCCCAGGTGCCACCGTCTGGTGGAAACTATGTGATAAAATTATCTGTGCCACTGACATCCGCGCCGAAATAGTGGCACATGAAAGACTGGGTGTTTGGCGTCTTTTCTTAAAATGTCCCCGAATTTAAGGTCTTATATTTCGATGACGGGGGGACGAGGGCAATTGATTTATGCGTCAAAAAATATGTTTCACTTTGCTACTATAATTGTAACTTTTTTTAAAAAATTAGTACTGGTACTGTCGTTCCCTGGTAAAAAAAATTTTTTACAACATAACGCCAATCAAAAAACAATATAATAATAATGATAATAAACAAATAAAATAATAATAATAAATAAAATAATAATAATAAATAATAATAATAATAATAAATAAAATAATAATAATAATAAATAAAATAATAATAACAATGAAGATTTTCTGACAGATAATAATTTTTAATGATGGAATGAATGACAACTAACGGGAAAGTACGAGAGCGTTACAATTAAATTATGTAAGACCAATGAAGTGTGCTGAAAGATTGCATCGTCGTTGTAATCGGTGTGAAACCCGCAAAAACATCATCTCGTCTTCATGCAGCATAAATAGTACTCAACAGAAGGAAAATTCATCAGAAGGCTGCAACGGGCGACAAATGGCTACAATATTTATCACCCCTTTTTCTCAAGAGAGGCCGAATCAAGTGCAACGAACCACATAACCTCCGAGTTCAAATCTGCTTTATCAAGAGCGAAACCTCTGACCGGAATCATGATATCCCACTTAACCTTGCACCGAGGGTCCTCCTGAATGTCAAAAGACACGAATCTGGGTTCTCTGGAAGCTGGGGGCTTAGCTTCAGGAAGATTCGCAACACCTTCCGAAAGTGCAAAAACCGCGGAACGGAAGAGAATCTTAGATTTGTGGGACGGGGGGGGGGGGGGGGGGTAGGTAGCACGTCGGCGGCAGCTTTTTTGGCAAACTGAACAGCACCTCGCCCAGATGTCACCGTAAATATTGTCGCAAAATATGGCACCTGGCGGGATTTTGGAAGCATCCGTGGGCCGTTGCACTTAGGGTAAACAGGCGGTTGCTTCTGATCTAAATTGGCCGAATCGGAACTAAGTACAAACATTTATTTTCAAGTTTTGTCCATGAATCACTTAGATTAATGTGCTTAAAACCTTTCTCCGGACGTGTAGTTAAGATTTCAGCTATTCGGATTCACTAAATTTCAATTTAAATAATCCTTGAGGATACATGACGATATTTCATTAATGGCAATTGGAATCTCAATCTTTCTAAGCGATTTCGATTTAAATAATCCTTAACAATGAATTATGATATTACCTCGATGGCACTTGGAATCTAAATCTTGCGAAGCGATTTAAATATTCCATAACAATGAAATACGATACTGCATTGATGGCAACTGGAATCTAAATCTGGCGAAGCGATTTCGATTTAACTAATCCTTAAGAATGAAATACGATATTCTTTTGCTAGCAAATGGAATAACTGAAAAATGACTACTGTTAAGTGTATTCAACCATTTCGAGCATTTGCACCTACTCAATGGATCAGGCCTGAAGGATCAGGAAGAGGCGATTGCCCCTGGCTTTCAGAGACATTTGTATTCATACATATGTGCATGTATTTTGTTGTTCGTTTCATTTAATATCGCTGCCCTAGTTCAAAACTGAGACGTCTTAGAAAGTGCTGTTTTAAGATGAACACATTTAAGAGATTGTTTTTCTGCGCTGTAATACATAAAATATGCTGAAAAAAATGAATAATTAAGAGTTAACAAAGTGAACTACACTGCCGTTCTTAGCACAAAGTCGTATCTGAACGTTTTGTCAAAATTGAGTTATGGTCACCAAGTAGTTCTTAGTCACATATTTCAACTAAATACAGCGTTTTATGGTCATTTGTCATTGGGAAATATATTTTTCTAAACAACCTGAAAAAGTTGCATCCGAGTCAAATACATGGTGGCGCAAAATTTTAAACGGTAATTTCTCCTTTTGAACTCAGCTGCAGATACGACTTTTGCGCTTAGTACGGCAGTTAACAGTCCAAGGTCAACCTTACAGTGTCAGGAAAGATATTTAATGTAAACTCTTAGAGGATTGCTTGGCAATCATTTTCATTGCCAGATGTAATGGAACGGTTGAAACATGAAATGAGCTCTTTAAAAATGACTGAAAAGTCGAATAGGTCTTTAGGTCATCCACTGTATTACTGCAATCAGTACATTTCTAGAAAAAGATTCATTTTGGCGCCTAAAAAACAGGCACAGCTTGGTATACATAAACGGCAGCTGAAGCTACAACTCCGCTTCGCTGCCCAAGCGTTGGAATTAAAAATACGGCTGAAGACAGAGAGGGGAGGTAACGCCCGGTAGACACTCCATTTTCCAATGGCATTCAGTATCAACTGCAGGATGTCGCTGTGTTATTATTATTGTCAGCGAGTTGGATTTTTTGCTCAAAATGTCGTCGGGCAGGGAGTTGACCCTGGACAAAGACCTTTTCTCTATACTCGATGTGGAGTAATTTACACAAAAAAAGAATCATTATTACCTGTCACAGGGCGAGAACTTTGCATTGAAGTGTGGAGCTTAGTTTTTTGTTTTTTTTTTTTGGCTTTCAGTTCTGGTATGGCTATTTCATACCGACGAGTCTAAACAAGAAGGAAACTGCAGTCTCTGGATGGTTTTGGGAGCTGTTTGGCCTGCTAATCACTTTTGTAAAGCTTTCCCTCTTGCTCTACAAGGTACAAATCTCAAGCTGAGATATACAGGATGTTCCGTTTTAACCTGCAAGACCTTTATTTTCGCAACCGTTAGTCTTAGATGTATACTTCCAATTTACAAAACTGTTCAAAATCAGATGCAGAGTTAAGATATTGAAAGTTTGAAGCGAAAAATAAAAATGAGTCAAGAAATACGAAATTTAACTTTTTATACGGGCCCTTGGTCCCCTAACTTTCATTTAGGGAAATAATCTCCATTGAAAAATAATTCCAACACAAAAAGTTTGAAATTAGTACGACCAATATTCGTCGAGATATGAAATGCAGCGTCTTGTGACTTACACCACATTTCACTCACCGTGAATAACACCTTTTGGGGGGAAATATCGCGGTTAACAAGTGTTTAAAACTATATGTGTTTATAGAGTGTGGTTTTTAAAATTGTTCGAGGTTTTTTAGTGTTTTTTGTCGTATCACGGCATAGCATTTGCATTTATTTTTGAATAGCATTGAAAAATATAAATACCTTGCTTTTCTTTTTTTGACGACCTGTCATTCTTCTGAAAGGGCGATAAGTTCCAATGTCATCTTCTGTTTGGTCCCTTAAAACTTTGAACTGAAATATCTCCTTGAGTTTTGGTAGTACAAGTGTCGATTTTTTTGTGCAAATAATATTTTTCAATGCAGATTATTTCTCTAAATATTAGTTAGAGGACCTAAGGCCCGTACAAAAATTAAATTTTGTATTTCTTGACTCATTTTTATTTTTGCTTCAACTTTCAATATCTTAACTCTGCATCTGATTTTGAACATTTTTGCAATTGGAAGTATGCATCTAGGACTAACGGTTGCAGAAATAAAGATCTTGCAGGTTAAAACGGAACACCCTGTATACTATACATGTATGTATTTTAACTACCTAATATTTATTGTGGTACTTGACAGGTCAAGTTGCAGTGCCCTCTGCTGGAACAAATAGAGATTTGGTTTCTTAACAGCCCATGTCTCACTTAAGCAATAAAGATTCTAACCCATAATCTTCGCTCCGTTGATTTCATGTGTTTGTTTTTACCCCGAATTTTCCGGCTTTTGTATTATACTGTTTTCACACCTGTTTTTATCGCGACGTAATTTGTGTTGCATACTTCCCCTTCATGTCATTCGTTCTACACAATTTAATTGTTTGTGTGTGTGACACTACCTCGTGTTACCAATTCGCAAAAAGCGCTTATAAAATAACAGTCGTCCACTAAAATCAGTGGTGATTACTGGAGGAAAATATTACACTCTCACAACAGTCACTACTAGTTACCGTTTGGGTAGATAAGTTTGAAAAATCCAAAATAGCAAAAGAGAAAATCATGTACAAATACAAAATAATCTTGTTTTGCCTTACGCAGAATGCATGTCATTGAAGCTTGGTACAGGGTGTCCAGCAAATGACTCCCTGGTTTCAAAATTAAATATCTCAAAAATAAAGGACGATATTGGAATAAAATAAACGGTATGTTTATTGTGAAACCCATAAAAGTCATGTACAGAAACTTGGAAATTTGTTTAAAAAAGTGCCAACAGGTGGCGCTGCACACTGTAATTGCAATAGAAGTCTCCATAAATAGTGCTGCGAAGAGGTTAGACGATAATTTCTAGCGTATATGTAAGCATATATGAGAGACTAAACTACTGCTGAAACAACTAACCTCTTCGCAGCACTATTTATAGAGACTACTATTGCAATTACATTGTGCAGCGCCACCTGTTGGCAGTTTTTAAATCTAATTTCCAAGTTCCTGTATATGACTTTTATGAGTTTCATAGTAAACATACCGTTTATTTTATTCCAATATCGTCCTTTGTTTCCGAGATATTTAATTTTGAAACCAGGGAGTCCTTTGCTGGACACCCTGTATATACCTTACATAGATTTAATGAAAAAGATGTGCAGTAAAGAATACTCATTCCATTTTTCTTTTCTTTTTTTCAACTCTCAAGTGATTGCTTTTCGATCCATTGCAATTTTGGTTGCCAAGATGCTGCAATGCAAAGCGAAACCTTTCGAGCTGCAGGTGAACATCTTTGAACAGTGATTGAAGTAAATGGAAATTACATTGAAAAAGTTAGTGATCAAGTAAAGAGAGAGAGAGAGTCTTCCCATTCTATATGTTGTTCTTGTTTGTTCATACGAGGCAGTGAGAAGCAAAAGGGTGTAAGTGCCAAAATTAAAAATTTGGAGATAACCAGTACAATTGGTAGAGATGAATATCTCTTTTGCCTAGGGGAAAGCGATGGTACTAGTAGCTTGGTGGGTGCTGCTATGAAACATATAATTTAAAAAAACTTTTCAATGAAAGCCTAACTTTGACTGCAACTTCAAACGTGTTTTACTCAACACGTGAAAATGTCCACTTACATCCCTTTGCTTCTCGCTGCCTCATATGCCCTTTTCTTACCTGTTGGAGAAAAATATTTGAACAAGTAATTTTTTATTGCAAATTTCCTCGGGTATATCAACTTTCAATGACTGCGTCTATAAGAACGAGCTCTATAGTGTGGCTCGCTAACTTGATGCTTGACCTTGAACGAGCTCTTTTTTTAAGTGGAGACATTCGGAAATTGACTTAACGCCAAAATCGTTACCTCTGCGCAAACCGGCTTGCCTCACCCCTATTTAAAGAAATGAAATCATTTAAGCCTCACAGGATGGGAAATCAACTTATCAGAGACAGGCTATGCATCAGTTTAAACAGACTAACTTTTACTATACAGTTATACTAAGCAACACTAAATGGGGGTATATTAAATGTACTAAAAGGGTTTACTAAAATACAGTGGCGTAGCGAGAAAAAATCCTTGGGGGGGGGGTAATTTTTTTTTTTGAAGTTTAAAGTAAAGCCATGCCCTCAAGTTTATACACACACACACACACACACATATATATATATATATTATATATATTATATATATATATATATATATATATATATATATATATATATATATATATATATATATATATATATATATATATATATATATATATATATATATCAGGAAGTCGTAAGCTTTTTACCGTCATAAAAGCTATTATATTGAATAAAAATCTTTTAACTCATAAACAGAACCCTCCAGGTTCGACTGAAAAATGATTTTTTGAGGATCATGGGGGGGGGGTTGATCTGATCCCCCTATCCCCCTCATGTTTACGCCACTGCTAAAATATACTAAAAGGGGGGTTACTAAAAAGGCGTTCATTGTGCTCAAGATTTTAATAGCGACCATGTGATTCGAATTTTTATGTGTATAAATTCAGTAAAGATTAGTAATTTTAAATTTAACTATAGTTATGGGTTGCCTACAAATGGTGTCAAACTATGAAAGAAGAAGAGACAATTTATGACAAGGAGGCTGGAGGGGGTAACAGGGGGAGGGGGGATCGAGCATTTTTAATAACAATGTTCTTTTGTAACATAGTGTATCATGTGTCAAAGGGAGGAGAGGGGGCTAGGTGAAGTGTGGCAATTTGTGACATATGAAGGAGAGGAGTCAAACGCATCATACATACAGGTGAAGTGAGACATCATTTCTATACAGACCCTTATTGTAATGAAAAAAGATACATACGGCCCTGTCTTAAGAAGGAGGTAGCTACAGTTTGAACATTTTTGAAAAAGATTTCGATAATACTCAAGTGAATTACAGAAACCTTTTACATAAATATTGCATTTACTCGAAGCTAATTCATGACTAATGTACAAAGAAAGCGAAACTTGGGCAATTCATCTTATTTTCCTACAAAACGTTATCAACTTCCAATTTATCTCTCGTGGAGTGGAGTGATATTTATGAATTGTTTTATTGTGAGAGACAACAGACGAATTCCTGTGTAATGTGATAAGTAAATCTATGCTTCATGTAAACATAAGAAGAGAAAGATAATTTTTATCTCCATTTGGCATATTTTTGCTTCAACTACCTAAATATTTTTCAGATCTAAACTCTTGAGTTCTATTTTAGCAGCAACCCCCCCCCCCCCCAAAAAAAAGCTAATGAAATCTTTCGTATCAAGCTGTGCGGGTTTTTAGAAAAGAAGGGATTCAACCTTTTTCCTTTTCTAAGTTGCGTTGTTACGGATAAACCAACTTTTGCATTATAAAAAGGATTCTTAAAGCACCGAAACACGTGTCTACATTTTTTGCTTGTATAATGTTATTGTAGAAATAATTACTTTTTAGCATGAAAGTATTTATTATTTTGTAGCAAGTTACCGCCCTAAAGTCAGGGCTAAGGCAGAAATACTTAAAATACACCGACAGCTCAGTTATTCCATCCGAGGACTGCCAGTTTGTTTGGCTCTCTCATGTGATTCCTGTTCCGTGCTGATGAGTGCTAAAAAGTACGAAACTGCAGTCCTCGGATGGAATAACTGAGCTGGCGGTGTATTTTAAGTAAGGTATTTATTAATTACTACAGCAATTAGTCCGTCAATTTTTTATTCATTTTTGATTGAACACAAATCAAATCTCATTGTATTAATGAATGTCAACAAATGAAAAACAGGAAAATTACATATTATTTTACCGTCATTCAATCATCATGTGTCGAACAACTTTTTGCCCGTGTCCTTGAACGGACGTGCTCCACCTATGCAAGGCCCCGCCGCTTGGTGGCGCTACCATTGTCTTCCCTGCTCACTGACACGGATAAAAAGGTCGGCAGCGATTCTCGGCTTTGATTGTTTGGGGGACACATTTCCGCCCTATCTGGGGTAATTAAAGTTGGTATAGCGGCGGCCCTATGTTCTGGACACAATGTGATTACGCGGAGGGAGCATATTAACGAATTTTCGAAATGAAATTAGAAAGAAGGAGAATGACAAAGGCGGATAAATCATGGGATCGGGAAAACGTGTTCTTGGGAGCGATCCGTTTTGCCAATCGGGCACCCTTCGCTGCAAATGAAAGTGTCACGAACATTGTGTTGCGTGGGCGAACTGACCGCTGGCCAACAGACCAGTATAGTTGTAGTGACCTAAATAGATAAGTTATCTGTGTTTCTCTTAAATTAAAATTGCTTAATCGCAATTAATTACTGAATCTTTTGTTGACAGATCAATGCGTCGCAGTAGATATGGTCCAGCCCGGAAAAGTCGACTTCCTATATGCTGAAGCTTAAGAGACTTATTTGTTACTAGTGGTACCCGCACGGCTTTGCCCGTAATAGAAAAATTAAAAGATCTTTTGGTTCGCCTGCATATTTACATATAATGAATGTTGAATTTTCTCGCCAATTGGCTTGTACCCATGTTACAGTCCCACGTTATGATAATTTCGTAATTTACTCGTCTATCTTATGAAAATTTTGTTCTTAAAATTGTAATAGAAAAAGTACCAAAAATGGTGCACACCCCCACGCTACAAACTAACTTTGTGCCAAATTTCCTGAAAATCGGCCGAACGGTCTAGGCGCTATGCGCGTCACAGAGATCCTGACAGACAGAGGGACTTTCAGTTTTATTATTAGTAAAGAAAACTGGGGAAATGAAAACCGGTTTGCCTTCAATTCTAATTATTGGCGTTGTGTCAATCTAAGAAATTCTCCTCTTTCATCCCTAACATAAATAAACTCGACCAAGGTCAAGCATAAAGTTACCAGAGCCTCACATTAGCATGTTGCTGTTTTCAAAAAAACGCTGTAAGATTTCAGACGAGCTTTTTGATTCGCTTTTTACTGAAGGATTTCAGGCTTAGGAAAAAAGGTAGGACTGTTCTAAGTGATGACGGTGGATGTGCTGAGCATTTGCTGCCTCCCTTCCCTCCACTAGTTAATCGATAAGTGAAAACTCTTCACAAGGGGTGTTAACAAGTGCTTCATCTCCCCCCCCCCCCATCCCTACCAGCAATGGGGCATGGGTGGAGAAAGGGGCCGAACTGAAATAAAATGCGACTGAAATTCATTTTTATCCAGCTATTTCTTTGCTTAACCAAAATTCCCAGTGCCATGATCTGGCAAGGGGCTCCGAAACAAATAGGGGGCTATGATGCAGTGTGGAAGCTTGGGTTATCATAAATGAAAAGGACAAGAAATGAATCTCTGTAATAAATATTTATTAAGTAACAGCATTTTGAAAACTGATGACTACTTGGCGGTATATCGCCAAGAAATCGTCATTAACTTTTGTATCGCCAATTTGAGGAAACATTTGGCAACAAAAATGAGATACCGAAACCAATGCGAGTTTGGCATATTTTTCAATGTCGGTGGTGCCATTGCCATTCCGAGTCTCTGTAAAACTGTTTTTCCTGCATCGGTACTCAACAGCGTGAAAAGTGTGAGTACAGTGATTTAGGTTAACTTCGAGTCACGTTTCTATCGTCTCTATTTTAAATTGCCTCACTCACGTTTTAATAATTTTAGTGTCTTTTAAGTAGTTTGTTTTAAGCTCTTTGTTTTAAGAAGCACTCCTAAAATATTGTATAGTTTTGCAGACTTAAGAAATAATACTCGTAATTATTAAATCCTCGCAAGATGAAACCGGCATCTTCAAAGTTATCCTATCATTGAGGGTTGCCGCGTCAAAAAAGGGAAGCAGAGTAAATTATTTTAACAAAAATTGTGCAATTTTATTGTAGCATAATCAAATTTATAAGTGTACTGTCGACATCGAACATCTATAGTACTGCATACTAGTATAATATTACAATGAAGCCAGAACACTTTCAACGGTTTCAACAATAGCTTGCAAACCGCAACTTCATTGTTGTTGAATGATGCACTTAGGACCTGTCCACAAATGATGCCCCCAGGCCCGTGTCCAGGATTTCATAAAGGAAGGGGTTCTGGTTTTCAATGTTTTTTCATTTTTTCTGCATTAACAGGAAAACACCAGTGTGTCAAATAATTCATTTCTGCTTGATGGTCACCATGAGTGACATAGTGGGGGGGGGGGAGATGGTTTAAATTTCTAGAAAATTTGGCTTTAAGTAATATTACCAGTTCTATTGTAGCTCTAAGGTTGTACCACACATGTAAGGATCGTTATGATCTCCCCCCCCTCCCATAAAGTTAATTTTGACTGTGTTAGTAACCTCGGTATTTATTCATTTTACTGCTTGTTTATATTCAAACCTTATTATGCTTACTGTGCAGTTTATTTCAAAAAACAATTACTAAAAATATCTAACCAAGTTTCTGATTTTTCTAAGAAAACGCTAGGCAAACTAAATAGGAATGGGTTCGCTGCTGATGTAAATTACATTACCTAATACATCTTCATAATGGCAACACTGTGAACAACTTTGTGAAACGACCAAGTCATCATAACCACTTTCTGAGACGCAATATTAAATGCAGTGAATGCTTTGTATTGACAGCCTATTAAACGGTTCCTCCATCACTGTTTTTCCAAAATATGATTTTAGTTCATAAAGAGAGGGAGGGCATTTCTAAATTGCTGGGGATGTTAAAAAAAAAAAAAAAAAAAGCAAAAATGCTGTGCACAAACTTCAACATTCAAGTTAATTTTAAGTTAAATGTACACTTTTCTTCATTTGGTTTTTTATAATTTTTTTTCTCAATGTGAGGGGTTTAACCCCTAAAACCCTCCCCTTGGACACGTCTCTGTAAGTCCCGCGTTGAGGGGGAGAGGGTTTCGTAAAATTGTTACAGTTTATGAATGACAAGTGCGGGAGAAGGGGGGGGGGGGGGCAACAAGAAATGGGACATTTTTCAATTTAAACATTATTATGAAAGATATCGTCGTAAAAAACTTGTTTTACACTTGTTACAAACTTGTTTTACTTGTTAATACTTGTTTTACGAATTTGTTTTCAGGGAGAAGAGTGTAGCACTTTGCCTTCTAGTTTTTGTTTTAACTCTATTTTTTAGTCAAATATTAAAAAATTTAGTGGTACAGTTTCCCTAAATGATAAATACGCTCTTTTGCTAACACTAAGTCGCATTTATATTGTATTTTAGCTCTTTTTATACATTGATTTCATTTAGTTTTTGCAGTTTCAGTTGCCTACGAAAATCTCACACTTTTTTTAACTAGAAATTGCCACTCAATATCATTTAACCGTACTTTACAAGAGTAGAGAAGTCTAAAAAATCACTAAAAGAATTGAAAAATCATTAACAAAATACATTTAAATTACTGCTAACGCGCATACATAAGTACATGCATCTATTTTTTAGAGTTATTTAGAAACCGCAATCACATTATACAACAAATCTGAATTTCAGTTCTGTCCTTTAAAATAAAACTGTGGGATTCTGTATACGCTTATAGAACTTACCTTCCAGCATTGCTCAAAAATTCTTTTAAAATCTTGCACTAAATCTCATAAATAATTCTAAGTAATGCAAAAAAAAAAAAAAAAAAATTAACCATGAAAAAAAAAAAAAAGAAAACTCATCACAATAATTTATACATCATTTCAAAAAAGATCACCCTCAAAAAAATAAATAAATAAAATATAAATAACTCTAATTCATTTCCAAAACATGTTTACAAAATAATAGAAAAGTAATTGAACGCAGACAATAATTTAAAAAAAGTATAGTTATTAAATAATTCTCCTTCGTTTTCATTTTACCTGGTTTAGTTTTTTCTGTTTTCATAGACATTACTTTTGAACGCAGACGATATTTTTTACAAAACAAAACGTGTTCGATTCATTTATCAAATCAAAATGGTCCATCATGTACGATTTTTGTAAGAAACCCACTTCTCTTTTGAAAAGTTCAAATTGACTGTCAGCCAGGTTTCCTTCTCTGCTTCTGACAGTTTTCTACCAACAGGAAAGACTATAATTTTTGGGCGGAAAAAATTCTTTTATTTTGTCTTTGCCTACGCCGGGGACCCAGATTCTGGCCTGGATGGCCAGTCGGTGGATTTTTGAAATGTAGAAAATCTTCAGCGCCCATGTCGTACGATTATGCGGCATGTAAAAGATCCCTTGGTTGTTCGTTTGGCTTAGAATATCCCTCGGCTAAATTAAATTCCTAGTGCAATTTAGCATCAAATGAGAGACCAGGTGCCTCCATCTGGTGGAAACTGGGCGTCAAAAACACTACTGTGTCATGCATCAGCGCCTTAATGATGACACACGAAAGACTGATGCATTGTTGGGGAGCGCACTAGGTCTAGTTATGGCCCAGACGCCTCTTGAGGTGGGTCTCTTATACAGCCCCATTGGAAAGGAAAAAAAAATGTCTTTGCCTCATTTAAATTTTGAATTTGTTCCGGAAGAGGAAAGCCACTCCTCTATCCAGAGGTCAAAGGGGATGTCCAAAATTGTTTTTTGGCAGCTATTAATTTATCAGAAAAATATGTAAAATGTGAATTTTTGAAAAGTGCTGCAAGGTAAACAAAAAATGATTAAATGTAGATTCGTTATTTTCAGCTAAAATATTAAAATATACAATGCTTTTTTTTTTCATCTAAAGGATATTTTTTAGAGCTATTCCCTACATTTTTTTTACAAAATAATAGAAAATTAAATGAACGCTGACAATAAGTTAAAAAGTTTAGTTATTGAAGAATTCTCTTTCGTTTTCATTTTACCTGGTTTTGATTTTTCTGTTTTCATGGACACCTGGGCAGTATTCACCCCTCCCTCAAGAGGGCCTTTAATATCGTTTCACTTAGATGTTTCACTCCACTCCGCATGAATACGCCTTAGTTCACTTGGTAACAAAAACGGTAATTTCCGTTCACTTAGATGTAATTTAAGTTTTACTGGTATAAGACTGTGTCATTTCAAGGGAATGAAGAGACGAAAAACTAGTCAACAATGAACGCTATCTACTGGAGTTTAGGGTTAATCCACTGGAATTAGTTCAAATATTTAAAAAGTTATGAGTAGTTTTAGGTCATGCTCGCTATGTGTTCTTACGCAAAAGAAAAATGTTTAATTGCTTTTTCTCGGTGATCGTTTTTTGGGGTTTTCATGTCATTAGAATCCCTAAGGATTTTTTTCTATTAAAGATACAGCTTTAAAGTAATACTTTTTGCAGTCAGGATAATATATTCAAAAAAAATGTTCATTGGATAAGCATTTTATAAATTACTCTAATGTTTAGAGCATGTTATACCTTTAAAAACAAATTAAAAAAAAAAAGTTAGGATTTTTTACATAATTAATCACAGAAATGTTCCAAATACATATATAAACAAATGAATGCTCAAATTTGTAGAGAAGAATATTGTGATTGCTTAGCCAAAACCTTTTTTAAAATAAGTGCAAAAACAAAAAAGCCTTAGAAAATTTAAAAAATTGAAATTTCCCTCATTTTTTTGAATTTTTAAAAAATGTGGGCAATATTTTAAGATTTTGAAAATAAACTATAGGTTGCGAAATGAGTGTGCATGTTTATGGTTTCAAAGAAAAATACAATATTCATATATTTAAAAAAAATGTTCAAAAGGTACTGTGTCTCCTTAAACCAAGTAAACTAAGGCGCTGATACACGTAGAGTGAAGTGAATCAGACTAAGTGGATCGAAAATACGGCCCCAGAGGAGAATTATTGGTCTCTTACGAGCAGTCCCAAAAGTTTTGGTTCCACAATGAGAGACGATGGTGAAATTCATCGGGTTACCAAGAGCAGACTCCCGTGTTTTCTAAGAGGCGGAAGAGCAAATGTGTGTTAGGAGAGGCAGCCAAGCGTTATCTGTTCAGATGCCATTGGGAGAAACAATAACTCTATTTCGGGGAGCTCGGAATTCATAAAGCAAAATCCTTTTCTCTCCGGTAGGAGATTATCATCTAAACTCTAACCCGATTTGGAGCTTCGGGTCTGACCCCGTTCTGCTTTGCACAAAATGATGAATCGTGATCCGTTTGCGAACGATGGAAATGCATAAACATGCGCATCGTGACTTCTGCATTACGGTTTTATTTCACTTAGAAGCTTTGCATTCACTTATTTATTCGAAACCTTACTAGGTTTTGATGCTTTTTTTTTTATATTCGAGTTGGATATTTGGAACAATATTTTGCGGAGTAATAAGACGTTTCAAGAATTACTTTCGGTTTGCCGTAACATTTGAATAAAAAGAGTCTTTGAAGTTTACTGCTGTATAATCGAGATTTACTCGTTCGTTTCATCGTTTTTTTTTCTTCTCTTTCTCTCTATATCGTCGCCTCAGAGCAACAGTAGGATATCTTAGTGTTATTTCTGGGATTAGATATCTTAGTGTGGCTCTGAGGCGAAGATATGTTTGCACGAAGCAAAATGATAGTGGCGCAAGTCAAAATTTTTACAAACTGAGTTAAACATGGCTTTGGGTCCCTTTTTAGTTCCCCAATTAAGTGTACCCGCTGCGCACAAAAATAATAAAATCTTATTTCCCCCTTGGAGTGCACAAACGTTGTCCACTTACCAAAACTGCGGTTCAAGAATAACGAGAGTGGAAGCAGTAAGTTTCCTTGCCGTTGATTGGACCAGCAACCAGAATTTTCTGGTATCTTTTAATTTACAGTCGGATCCCGCTACAACGCGATCCGACTTACGCGAAATGGCTACAACGCGAGTTTTTCCCTGAGTAATGATTTTTTTTTTTTTTTGCTGACCGAAATTCCACGACTGCAGCGCGAGAATTTTTGGAAAAGAATCGCGGAGAGTTAATATGGGCTTCATTGACACTAAATATTGGTTTCGTGAATGGACTTTCATCCCTTTGGAATCACTGAAACAGGAAGTTCACTCACTGTACTTGTCTAAACATCGCTTTGCTTTCGATTATACAAATATCGACTCGGTATTTTTCATTCAGTTTTTTTCATTCTACATATGAACGTTTATAAAATTGAATGGCACCCAAACGTTTTCTTTCAACTAAAGTTTCCGAAGATGGGGAGAGAAAGAGAAAGTTTTTGACGATTAAAGAAAAGGTCAAAATTCTGGACATGCTTGAACACTTAAAAAGTGCATCAAAAGTGGCGCGAAAATTAGGTATGAGTGAATCTTCAATTCGGATAATTAAAAATCAAGAAAAGGAAATCCGTAAAAGTTATAAATTAAGTTTTAATACCGAAGCTCGCAGAGTAGTTTCGAAGCAAAATACTAACATCATGAAAATGGAAGCTGCTCTTGCATTGTGGATTAAAGGGGCTAGAAAGAGGGGTGTTCCGTTCTTTGTAAAAGATACTGCAATATATAGTTAATAAATGGTTTGAAACAATATGAGGGGTGTTTACAAACGTCTGAAAAAATGGAGTATGCTTATAAAAAATTACTAAACATACCTTGTTCCACAACGCGAAATTCCGACTTACGCGAGGTGTCTTGGAACGCATCCCTCGCGTAAGTCGGGACTCGACTGTATAGCAATCCTATGTATCTGACTTCATTTCACCGCAACTGTAAAATGACAGTGTTGTAAGTCATTTAAATTTACTTTTAAAAAAGCTATAAGAAACTCTACTTAAAAGTTGATGTACAGTAAAAAAAAAAGTAGGAGAATGTGGGGCAAAGTGAAATGGGGAAATATTTACTTTGCTTTGAACGTCACTTATCTGGTAATATTTTAACTAAGTAGCTACACGTGTAGTCCATTCCAGTGGAGAAAAAGTTACCTCTGAAAATCAAAGCGTATAATAATTCAAGCAATTTTCAAAAATTGATACTCATCCTCATATATATATATATATATATATATATATATATATATATAATAGCAAATTCACTGATCTAGTAACGCTCATGACGTCACCAACAATGAAACTCGAGCCATAACATGATAATTTGATAATATTATTTGGTAATGTTTGGCATGCAGGAAAATGCTTTATTTTAACAAGGCTGAGCTGGATCCGGTAACTTAACTGCTAAGACTAGTTTTAGGAGAATGAAGAAACGAAAAAATGGTCAACAATTTACGCTATCTACTGAAGTTCAGGGTTAATCCACTAACACTAACCCACCGCCTTTCCCTTAAATCCGCTTCTCTAAGTTATTCTAGAGTCTAGAACAACTTAGAGAAGGGCGCATCTATAGTTAAGATTTTTTTTGTCATAATTATATCTTCTGCATTCTTTAAAAATCAGATCACAAGTTCATAGGAACAGATCGGGCACAGCACTAGTTCGGCCACAAAAGGTACTTCGGATGAAGCTCATCCCTTGAGATAGGAGGGTTAACTTTGTATTTTTTTCCTCATAATTCCTTCTCCAATTCCATTGTTTTATCTAGTTCTACATTTTCGCGCGAAGATCTCGGACATGCGTTTTATGCGATAAGTCATTGTTTCTGCACCGTTGCGTTTTTTCTGTTCCCTTGTTTTTTCGAGCGAGGGTTTATGCAGATGGCGCCACGCACTCATTCCCTCGTGACATCATGTGGCGTTGGCTCCTCGTATATTTGGGAAACTCGGGATGATTGTCCGTCATGTGATATTTTAGAGGATTGTCGTTTTTTACCATTGTTGTTGCTCGTCCTATTTTTTTCCCTGCTGATGTCAATAAATGTCGTTAAATTATTGCCGCAGATTTTATGCAACGTTTTCTCAACACATGCGTTTTCGAATCAAGCACGAATGTTATTTCCCGCTGCGGCTTTTTCGTGCAATATAGAAATTTTGTCAGCAGTATAATATCGGTTATCCTACTATAAATAATTGCCAATGATCGAGTAACCAGCGAGTTTCAACAATGAAACTCGTGCCACGTCATGATAATTTGATAATATTTTTTGGTAATGCAGGGAAATGCTTTATTTCCGGTATCTTAACTGTTTTACTGGTAAGACGGTCATTTTTGGGGAATGAAGAATCAAAAAAGTAGTTGAGAACTGACGCTATCCACTGGAGTTTAGGGTTAAGCCACAGGAGTTAGTGTTACAATTTCAAAGATCAGAATATCAACAAACAGGCAATTGCTTCGTTCGAATGTAGAAGCAATTTTCACCCGTCATGCTTTGACGGGCGACTTTCTAATATTTTATAATAACTAAAAAAATAAGATCTATATAGTTATTGTTTTACGTTCTACGTCATTGACACACTTTCATTTTCCACAACTCATTGCTGTACAAGATCATTGTACGATAAGTGATAAATATACGACTCACAAATTCGGTGTTGAAAACATAATCTTACATTTAAAATTTTGATACCAATCAAATGAGTGATTTTTTTTCTGCTTAAGGTGAAATTTATTTAGCTTTAAAGCTTCCAAGTTAGTTATAATTATGAATTTTCTATCGTATTTGAAAGGTTTTCCTCAAATACAATCATTAATCTGTATTTTACACCCCCCCCCTCCATTATTTATAATGATGGAATTTAACTGTATTGACTCATAAACCTATCTTGGCAAAAAATTAGTGTAATAATCTCTACATTGCACATACTACATGAATATACTACGTAATCGAAAAATTGCATTAAATACAACATAATTAAAATGGTGTGCCAACATGAACTTTGTATTTCCTAAGAAAAATACATTAATTATCTTAAATTTGTACTTAAGTTGATGAAATTATTTTGAAAGTTTTCTTGTGTACATCTATGCCAGATTCGTTATTTAGGAAGCTGGTCAGGGAACCACATAAATAGTGTAATAATGAGAAAAGCTGAAATTGGTAGCAATGGAATAAGCATACTCAGTTTTCTTTCTTTTTTTGGCGCAAAAACTGTTTGCCCTCGTGCCCTCGCTTTCAAGACATCTTGTCGTCTGCAAATTTTAAGAAAAGCACCAAACTTAGACTTGATCAGAAATTGAAAGTTTCACGCGATTGTATCCTCTGCATGTGGCATGACATTCGTTCACAAAGAGCGTGAAAGATGTCTACCATTTCTCACCGAAAATCGCGAAATTTGGCGGCTTTTCTTAAAATTTCGACGGACTTGATGACTTGGTATTTCGATGAAGAGGATACGAGGAAAAATAATTTATGTATCCAGTAACATGTTTTACTATGCTCTTGCAAAGCTACTAATTTAAAAAAATGTTCACTATTACACTGTCGTATCGTTTTCTGGTCTGGAGGAGGGGGATCTTGCCTCTGGTTTTTAAAACTGTAATGCACAATAATGTGTGTTTTGTCATTCTTTCTCATAACATGAACCAAATATACATCTTTGCCTCCCCCGGCTGCTTTCTGTGTCTTGAAAAATGTTTCAGTAGTTCAATCCAGGTCTTAGCTCGTTGCATTAGTCATTCAATGAGTCGATAAGTAAAACATTTTATACTTTTTACATGCTTTTTTTAAGTAACTATAAAGTAGTTGTAGTGCAGTACTTCTGATAGTTTACCTCTTCTGGGGGTGTTCAGTGACAAAGGGACGTGTTATTGGCACGGAATTAGTCGGAATACTTTTGCAAACTATTAATGATATAACTCGACTCAACTCAGCGCCTATGACCTTTTCCTACTGACCCCAAAAAGATATAAATATAGTCACGGTCAGAGTACAACTCGTCAGAGCCACACTATATATTCGAAATTTATATTTGTTATTTTATTTGTTAAAGTTTAGTAAGAGAGCTGACCCATAAAAATTATTTTAGTGACATTGGCATTCGAAAAAAAATGTTAATAAAAAATAATAGTTCTTGTTTTTTATTCGTCATCTTCATATTGAAAAAAAAATACTTTTATTGCCTTAGAGTCCGGCCGTTCGACCGAGAAAAATTTCCACGGACGATAGCCTTCATTATTTTATTCACTTATTT
The DNA here is from genome assembly GCF_026930045.1 of Uloborus diversus. Classification (NCBI taxonomy): domain Eukaryota; kingdom Metazoa; phylum Arthropoda; class Arachnida; order Araneae; family Uloboridae; genus Uloborus; species Uloborus diversus. Next base: position 219,657,899 of record NC_072732.1, read on the forward strand.
TAAATGTAAACTGTTATTGTGAATTATTTCATCTCGGTTTAATGTTTATTTCTCTAAGTACCTATGAGAACATATCAAGCCTCAAATCGATTCAAAACAAAGCGTCATTGATAAAAATAAGTACAATAAAAGCATTAACGTTAAAACTTATAAATAAAAACACTTAATGTTGATCTTTTAACTTAATTAATTCGTTACACAAAACACGCATGAAAACTCATTATAAACGCACAAAACATAATTAAGTTTTAAAAAAACTTGTTCCAATTTCAGGAATGGAGCATCGAGGCATTTAAAGCAACGCGAATCAAATTCTCGAAATAGATTTGCTTCGATGAGCTTCATTCCGTTGGCCTCATTTGCATAGCGACCAACAATGGCGGGAACAATCGAAGGTTCGTTTGGGTGTCTTTCTTTGGAGACTGTACCCGAAGTAGGTTGATGAAGACGGAAAAAAATGTTATTCACCAGTGGGGAGTTGCTTATTTTACATTTCGAATGCCTTTGTTGGTTGCTAATTGTGCATTTTGATACCGTGAGTTGCTGAATTGAAACTCTAATCAAGACATGCACTCGTACGCCATTGTGGGTGCTTTCTCGCCGAACGTGGCATCTTTTATTTAATCTTTTAGCTAAAAACATAAGTAAATTATCGTTTGCTATGTACGAAGTGAAAAAAAGAGTATTCAATCACTTTGAGACCAAATGTTTTTAAAAAATAAAAATGGGGTCGTTTCCAAAATTTTTAAAAGCATTTTTTTCTGAAAGAGCATACTTAAAAACATAGGATCTAACCATTTCTTAAATAATTTATTCAAGTTTAATATTTTTAAAAAATTACTTAAATCGGGGCACTTTTATTGTTTACACTTCTGTCGTGTGACATCACAAATGATGAAATGCCATTCAATGCTGCCATTCACAGAACAAAATATTTACTTCGCATCTTTACTCACGTGTAGTGGCAACGATAGGGTTGATAGCAAGCGTAGAGCGCAATTTTAATTCGCTGCTTGATTATCATAACGTGGAAACGTAGTAGAAAGATGCCTCAAATTGCATCATTTGTGACGTCATAAAGACCACGCCTTGTTTGAAAAATCTGACACTTAAAAAAATTAATTGAAAAATACTGTTGGGAAAATAAAAGTTTTTTCTGGGTCCATGTTTTTTTTTTTTTTTTTTTTTTTGTTCATTCAATCCATTTCAATGCCTAAAAGTAGTTCTTTTGACTGAAGGAAACCACCCCATTGTTCATCGCTGTCACTTTGTTTTGGTCTTGAAGCATCAAAAATATGGTGTCCTTGTGATTAGTACGTAGCGAGTCACAAGACCAGTTCTCCACTTTGTGATTGGTAGATTTGCGGCATAATACTTTATGTGGATTTTTTTAATACTATTTAATCTGAGAATTTCAAATGCCAATTATAGTTAAATGAATTAATTCATTTAGAGTATTTTTAATTTTTATTTCATCTATTTTTTTTAATGTGTAATTTTTTAACAATATTTTATGTGTTTTAATTTTTTTATCTGCGAACCATTCTTATTGCATCGATATTTTTTTCTAGATGATAATTGCTTTATTTATTGTGAAATAATTTTTAAATATTAAGATTTATTAATGTTCTTGGGAAAGGGCGGGCGCAGGTGAACATTTTTTTTTTCCAATTTTTTTTTTTCAAAAAAATATTATCAGTTTATCAGGGCAAAAACGTCTCCGTGGTGGAAAAGTATTTTCTTAGCGTTATGGAGTTTTTTAATACATTTTTTCAAATTATTCCTTTACATTAGGGCCTACATCGTATGAAACACAGATTATTTATAGAAATAAACATTTTTCAGTTCAAAATAAATTATACACCCTGCATTTTACATTTATGTTGCTAGCATTATATGATACGCAGGCACTTTACAGACTGATCATAAAAGTACATGTATACATTATCCAACTAGGCCGATTTTTCTCTCATTTTCCACTTACTGATTTGACTTGTTGAAAATGAAATAAACTGTTTTGTGTTTCATTCTCAAACAATGGAAAATGTATTCAACGTTTTTACTCTCCAATTTGGGATTAAAATTAATGTTCTCTTTTTAAATACTCTCGTGCTTCATTTCAAAGTTCAAAGTCAGTTTTAAACAGTGATGAATTGGTTATTTTTTAATATTTTCATTATTTTTAATTTTTTACTTTATTTTATTTGTTTATTTATTTATTTATTTATTTTTTAGATTTCAAAGAAAATTATCAAAACTTACTTAAACATTATATACGTTAATAACTTTACTAAATTTATTAAGAAGCGCGCCCATTATCTTAATAGATAAATATTTATTAAATCATTATCCAATTATTGCAAGCTTTTTTGTTCACTACAGTGCTCACAACTTTATTAAATAAAACCCTAACCAGTCTTTGGCTTGTTATCAGCATGAAAACCGTCCACTTAAGCTAGAAAGAGCCTAATTATGACTGCAGTTAAAATAGTTTGCTCTCGTAATAACTTGTTGTATGTGGTCATTAAAACATAAAATCATGTCTATTCGAGAACAATTTTAATAAACATTGACTGTTTATTTTTCTTCTACGAAATTAAGTTTTATCTTATGTCAGAACTAGTTTCAAAGAGCATGTTTGTATAAATAGATATGCAACTCATTATTAGGAGTTGTTAAACCACAGAAACTACTGAAGTATGTGTAAATATTTGAATTTCTTCTATTATCTTGTTCAACGCTAGAGGGTTCGTGACCTTACATTACAAGCGGTTCGAAAACAACAATTTGTGTTCTTAACACCTGTTTGATTTATGTTTTCACCTTATACAGCCAAATATTCTTTGTTAGTAACGATTTAATTACTCGAGAGCCATAACTGGCACTGAATACAAGGCAAAGCGGTTTCTAATTATTTATATGCGTTTTTGTTATAATTTCGTATTAAAAATGTTGACTCCATTTACTAATGGGATCGTTTCCGAAATTTTAACTTTTCTGAAACTAACATTTTCTGAAAGAGCATGCTTAAAAACATAGGATTCGACCATTTTTTAAATAATTTGACAATGTTTACTATTAAAAAAAAAAAATTAAATCGGTGCGCAGAATCAATATATTTTATGCGCTTCTGCGCTTGACATCACAAATGATGAACTGCCATTCATTGTTGCCATTAGCGCAGAGTGCAGTATTTAATTCGCTTTTTTACTCATATGTAGATGCAACAATATGGTTGATAGCAAGCGTAGAGCGCAATATTTAATTCGCTTCTTGATTATCGTTACCTGCAAACGCGATAGACAGCAAGCGTAAACATTCAGGGCGCCAGCGAAGTAGCGCCAAAGTACATTATTTGTGATGTCATAAAGACCACGCCTTGTTTGAAAAATTGGACATTAAAAATAATTAATTAAAAAATAACTGTTGGAAAAATAAAAGTATTTTCTGGGTCCGTGCTTTTTTTTTTTTTTTTTTGTTTTTTTGCTCATTCTATCAATTTCAGTAACTAAAAGTAGTACTTTTACTGAAGGAAACAACCCCATTATTAAACATTAAAAAGTATAAATACAGAACAGCGCTGACTGTCCAGACTCCAATTAACCGAACTGTCCGATTTTTTAATCACTCTGTTTTACGAACTTGCACGGAAAATCGGAAACAATACCCCAATGAAAAAGAAAACACGAGTAAAGATTTGGTCAAACGGGGAAAAGGAAGGTAAGGACAATTCTATGTTCTAAGCCTTCGATAAAGAATAAAAATAACGAGTAATGTGTCGGACACTTTATTAGCAAATCTTTTTTTTTTTCCCCGAAAATTTTACTGACAATAATATTTCAAAGTTTATTTGTTTGGAAACTCTTGTATTTTGGGAATCACCTATGTAAGATTATAATCTTCTTGACGCAACAAACATCAGAATTTAGTCTTGACCCATCATTCATTCTTTAGAAATTTCCTAATTTGTTAGAATTTACTAATCTCCCAATTTAATATCAAGGCATAATCATAAATCTATATTTTGAGCAATCAAGATACATATTGTTCTCCCTTTTGACGTTCGAATCCTTTTCCAGAGAAAAAGAAAGTTTGTAGCAGCCTAGTTCCTAGTAGTGCATTTTTAAAAATAGCGTCTGAGAGTAGGGATGTATATTTCATGAACGAGCGAGCCTAAAAAAACCAATATTTAAAATGAACGGGTAAGAGAGATTTCCTAAAAAGTGAACTACCGTTCTTTTTGAACGGTGAACAGTTCGGAATGTTGTATTAATGCACTTAATGATAAAATGGCGTTTTTTTTTTTTTTTTTTTTTGAGCAATCACATTGCTTATTGTTCTCATTTGACTGTTTTGGCGTCCTTTTGATTTTATTCCCCCCCCCCCATCTCCCTCTGCATCACCACCGTCGACTGGCTTCATGATGCTGCTCCTCTATCGGAAACCGTATCCAGGTTGCGTCCATATCCTACACACACGCGCATACATCCACACACCTCCACACACACACATACCCACACCTGCACGCACACATACCCACACACTCATGCCTGCACACAGGCACAATCACACACGCCTATATACACACGCACATGTGATTGCTAAAAACATAATTTGAATTCAAATTAATTAATTTTTCTTTATTTTTTTTTAATTACAACAAGAATCATCAAATTTTTAACTCTCAATCAATTGCAAATTCCCTTTTTCTCAATACAATTTTTTTAAAAAATCATTTCGAACCGTTTTTACTTTCTACTTTATTCATCATTTTTCTTTATCCGTTGTAGTTTATTGCAGTTTTTCAATGTTTCCATTCTTTGTAATATTTTGTGTAACTTGTTTAAGATAGTAATAAAATGTTAGAACTTTCCACTTCTTGTCCCACGCATCTGTTAAAATCCTTCTCACGCTTTCTGTCGCCAAAACTATTTTTTTTTTTAATTCTATTTATCTCTACTTTGGCGATCTTGTTGTATAATATCTATAAGATTTCTATTAATTATTTATCTTTCTTTTAAACTAGGTTAACGACTTTTAAGTCTCAATTTTAGATTCAGTATCCTGAGAATTTTATTAGAGATTATTAGTCTTTTTTTTTCTTATTTTAATACTTGCTGCGGATTTTTTTTTTTTTTTTTTTGAGCAATCACGATTGCTTATTGCTTTTATTTGACTGTTTTGATGTCCTATCATTTTATTTTCCCACCGCCACCCTCCGCATTATCACCCTCGACCGGCTGCTCCTATGGTGAAAGCCGTCTCCAGGTTGCAACCATGTCCTACACACAGCGCATACATACACAACTGCACACACACACACAAACATACACACACAAACATACACACACAAACACATACGCACACATACACCTACATACACACGCACGCATACATACAGACACCTACACATACATACACAAAAAACATACACATACACACAACTACCCACATTCATGGCTGCACATAGACACAAACACATATGCCTACATACATACACATACCCCTACACACAAACACACATACCCCCCACACACAAACACACACGCCTACATACACACACTCGTGATTGCGAAAAACAATTTGAATTCAAAATGTCAAAATTCAAATTAAATTTTTTTTGTTTTTGTTTTGTTTTGTTTTTGGGGTTTTTTTTTTTTTTTTATCCCATGGGTACTATGGGATAATTTTGAAACTCCTTCAGATTTGGGTGTGTCCGGTTTTTGAAATTAAATTATACGATACCCCAGCTGTGTAACTGATATTATAGGATATATATTGAGCCTAAATAAAATATTTTTTGATTCATTTTATATAGGCATATTTTCTTAATTGTAGGTAATTTTAGTTGTTTTTCCAAAAAAGAATATTACTGATCTACTGAAACATTACGAATGTACGTGAGTATATCTTGCGGAGAGATCACCTGTAACATTTTTAAATGAACGAATTCGTTCAGTTGAACGAATTCAGTGAAAAGGGTCAAAAGAATGAACGATCCTCCGATGAATGGATCATTAAAAAGAACGACATTGTCCATCTCTATCTGAGAGTTCAAAGTAATTTTATTTTTGAAAAAATAGTAAACGTTAATTAACTTGAATTGTTTATCACAAGTTCATCAAGTTACATATATTTAGAGTTCGAAATGTTTTACATCGTAGTTTTTCAAAGATACAAAAAAAGAACTTTCGAGTGTCCTATGTCAGTTTTGATGGCGAAAAATGATTTATCGTATCAGAATCCAAATCAAGTTAATTAACATTTTTTCCCCGTTGTTGTCGTCGTTGTTTTTTTAAAGAATTGAACATTCCTTTATTTTACATAAAAATCCCTTTATTTTGTTTATTTTTTTAAACTTTTTTTATATTTATTGTTTATGTTTATTATTCATTTATTATTATGCTTCAATGTATATATTTACTTACTTATTGCGACGTTAATATTCAATGAAAATCAACATATGACTTTGTTCTAAAGTCAAAACTATCAACTCCGCTTTCTGAAACGACTCATATGTGCTCATAGCTGAAATGTGCTGCATTAATGTATAACAATTTTTACTGAATCTTGTATCTTCTTAAGTCACTGATCCCTTCATAAGCAAAATTGCTGCTCGCTGCAGTTATTCGTACTTCAAACGTGCTTGATTAATGACTTTAAGAACATTTTCTTGTAAAGATCACAAGACAGTATATGCTCTGTTGTTTACGATGAGGATTTTCCTTCATCTCTTCTTTTTCCTGATTTGTTTCGTTGTGAATTTAATCTCTCTAAGTAAATAAATGGCTCATATCTGAGTGTTTGTTGCATTGTAAGATTGTATTTAAAACTTTTATTTTTTTGTTTCAGGTAAGTGAAGGACACTTTTCGGGCGATTTTGTTCTACGCTTTGCTGATATGTGTGAGTAATATTTTTTCAACTAGTGAATTCCTTGGAAAATTTTACATGTTTAGAGTAGATGCCAACTTTTTTGTATGTTGAAGGAGGGGAGTGAGGATGTTGATCGTGAGAATTAGTAATGATTAAGAGCAATAAGCTACTGACCAAGTGTTTCAGAAATCTAAAATTGGTTCAAGAAAAAGCCCAAAAATTAAAAAATATATATTGTTACAAATTCTGTAAATAGTAATTACTTTTATGATTAATTTGTCGTAATCTAGCTAAATTTGGCATTTATTAAATTATCTTTCATCTAAAATTATTGTAGTAACGTAACCTGTAAATAGTTTCTTGTCTTGAAAATATAGCCCCCCGTACATTCGGCTGACGTATACGGTCCCCTCATTTCTGAATGAAAAAATTTGTGAATGAAAAGAAAATACGAGAAGCATTTGGAATATTGTGGAAACTTTCCGATGTCTATAAATAGCCGGACCGCATGATAAAAAGTCAGTCTCGAGTTAGTTTTTGCTTGTGAATCGTTGCAGCGGTACGCTAGAGAGCATGTATTGCTCTGTTTTGTGAAGCCTTTTGAGCTGTATTTTTGCTTATTTGGATGTAAATACGTGTGTAACCGTTGAGTTTACGGTGTCGATTGATATTTGCTTAATTGCTGATGATTAATTTAGCAGTTGTTAACGATCTTTCCTGTACATAGTGTAAATAAATCTCCTGTGTGTTTTTTTTTTCTCAAGAACTGTGTCGTCCTTTCAAGAAAGTATGAAGCTGCACCGGAACCTTTAACAATATTTTTTACCATTAGCAATAGTTAAAATTTTGCTCCATGAAATGTCGGAAGATATGTGCAAGACTTATTGTCTTGCATGCCTAAAAGAAGGACTGATAAGATCAAAGTAAGAAACGGCCCACAGATGAAAATACTTAAAGATTCGGTTCCACTCGTTAATCGAAAAACTTGAAATAGTTTGATTGTTTCATTTCATTCCGGAAATCAGAATAGATACCGATTTTGAATAACTTGTAAATATTTTTATGCTTCTTTTTGGAAAATGAAATAATTATTTTTGTTCAAAACCTCTTGTTTTTGCAGTATGTTAACCTACTGGCGTTTAAAATTATCAATCGAACTTTTTTTTTTTTTTTTGCTTAAAAGAAAGTTCGTAGATTTCCTAAACTTGCCATACTTTTAGCCAGTAGTACTTTTATGCATAAACGGTGAAATTCTAAAACGGGGTTATAAACAATATTGGATTTAAACAATTTAGCAGTTTTTTTTTAAATACTTGTGTTTTTTATTGATAATTTAGTTAAAAAGCACGTACAGTCCATAAATAATATTTTTGAAACCAACTTGCTACTAAAAATACTAAAATTAACAATTATGGTTTTAAATTTTCTCTTCAACATATAGCAAAATATTTATTCTAACTTTATTTTTACTCCTGAATGGAAAGAAGTGAAAAAAAAGTAATGAATATTTTTTTAATTTCAAACGAGCAGAAATCTTAGGCGGGAAAAACTTATGAGAGAAAAATTAACAATGTTAAAATGAAAGCAAAATTGGTGTCGGATAAAATGGCCTATTAAGATAGAAAACTTTTTCAGTGTTACAGTGGTAACTCTAGGTTAAATTACAACATATTTAGTTTGGATACATTACATTCGATCCCAAGGCTTTGGTATAGACCCTCTTACGTGTTTGACCTTACGACTTCATTCTAAAAATGATTTATTTTTGTGTGTCTGTGTCTCATCTAACCTTAAATTGTGTTGCATACTATAAGGACTTCTAAACCACAGTGTAAATCATGTATGGTACATTATCCCATCCATAGCAACTAAAATGGATGTCTTCCAAAGACAAGCATTCACATACCAGGGAATAAATCATTTCCACCCTATGGTATATATCAGTCGATTTCCGCCTTCGATTTATGTATTCGATCCTGTCACAAAAGTATTCCCCGTAATACCTCTTATGTGACAATTGTTATAAAGTCTCTACTGACTTTTCGAGAGTCTCTCTGACACTAGTGTTGCCATTCCGAGATTCTCAAATGATGGACACAATGGAGGATAAATTCTCCTTACACAGGAAAATACTTTTTTTTTCTTTCGTCATAATTTTCTCGTCTAGAGTTTTCTGAGTATCTTAACGCCGCGACGGTTGACATGACAATTGGCAACATTTAGTGTAATTTACGGCTTTCTTTTCTTACTAGCTTCTCACGCGTTTACGACGATGGAAATTCTTTTGAACTTCTGTTTTTTTTTTTTTTTTTTTTTTTTTTGAGATTCATCTTCGTTGAGTTTGCAGACATCAATAGAAAGTTTTTAGTCTGTTTGAAACAACTTGTTGCGTTTAAGAGAAAATTTGCGCGTTTGATTGACAATCTTTTCTTTTTAAAACATAATTCCATTGTGTGTTTGTTTTTTGCTCCCCCCCCCCACTTGTCTATCTTTGAATCGGTATTAAAGATAAACGCTTTGACAATTCTTGGAGGAGCAAAATTCATTTTGAAAGAGTGATAAATACAAAAACAGTAAAGAACATAATAGTGATCAATTCAAAAAAAAAAACTAACTTTCTAAGAATGAAACAGAAGATAGAAGAAAGAGAAGACAGTGTATGGCTTTGATTTTTTAACCTTTAGAACGTTTGACATTTTGTAAATACCAAAGCTTTCAAATTTAATAATATAAAAGGGATCAATTTTTCATTTTTCTTCATATTAAGTTTTAATTCAAAATACAAAGCTGAAAAAAATAGGGGCGTTAATACCTTCTTTCGAACATTAACTTCACTTATTCACGTTCACACTTAATTTAGAGTATTTAACAAAGCGTTGAACTAGTTACAGTTCTCTAAAAACAGATTCGAAGACAAATGTATAACAAACTTATGTTTTTCTAAGTACATTGTTTCGATTGAAAGAAATTCTTGGTCCGCAAAATATTTATTTAAAAAAAAATGGAACCACAAACAAACGAGACACCTTATGACTTATTTATTTTTATTTAAGCAATGAAAAAACGGAAAGTTTTCTTTGAATCTCTAAAATGGGGAACTATGCTTTGAAAATAAAATTCAGAAAAAGAATAACATAAAAACATATGCTCCGTACGAATGAATAACTTTATCCGTGTTCGAAAACGTCGATTTGCCTGTAGCTGTACTTGTTTGTTTCTCTATTTTCCCAAAACGCGTTGCATTCCACTGTACGGTTTATTCGCCAAGCCATTTTATTACTGGCGAAAATGATTTGGTCTAAACACTAAGTGCTTTCCGTTAACTTAACCCTGCAGCAGAACCGAAAGTGTGCTGTTCATGATCACCCTTTAACGACATAATGAGCAGACATTTCCTAAATAAATAAATAAATAAATAAAAATAACAGCGCTGTCGCAGTTTAAAAACAAGGTCAGGGCTGGCTGGACACTAACAATGGCACTTAAAATTCAACTCGAATCCACTTCCTGATTTGTTCTCTAATCACTTCGACACTTAATGGAAGGTTTCTAATCCGTCACACCCTCTCCCGAAGTGTCCTCTCCAACAACCGTTAATTGACTAATTAAAGTTGATCTGATAGCTATAAAACATAGGAATTAGCATTTTGATCCGCAATTGCTTAACTTGTGTCGTTTATGCGTGATACGAGAAGTGGAGATTATTAACTTTACATGTAATGAGCTAATTAACGTTGCAATTAAGTTAATTAGTAAGAGACCTTTGCGAACAGTGTCTTTCGAAAAGTTCCACCCAGCATTCTTTCTCTTTTTTACTTGTCATTTTAAACCTTGGATGTCATGATACGACAGATTTAGGACTTTGTTTATAAGATGTTTGAGCTGCAGGCAGCGTTTTGAAACAATTGCTTTCCATTCCCATGTAGTTAAATAGTGTAATTTCAAATACCGAAATGAACCGTAATCAAGAACTGAATGTTTATTCCCAGAAAGGGCGGGGCAAGGTGCTGTAAAATCTCAATGAGCTCTGTACGATGTTATAAGTGCCATTATCGGTCGTTCAGAATACTGTACATAGAATACAGAGAAACTGCGATTATAAACTTTTTTTTTTACTTCCTTTTACAAGAAAGAAGCCGTGGACATGTAATTGAACCTTGGAAATCTCATGATATTACAATCAGGTGCATAGCTAGTTTCTGCTGCTGGGGGCGGTCCCTCAATTTGCCGCCCTTTTGTTACGCAATAGTTAATACAAAAAATGCTGAAAAGTATTTAAATTAAATATGTAAAAAAGGGAAACTTAAAAAGAATTTTTTTTTATCTTCCTTTTACAAAAAAGGAAGTATTGTATTCACAAAAAAATTTCATTCAAAAATCGGCCTTAATTTCCATTTTTCTCACCCCCGAATGAATGTTGAGTTTTTTTTTTCGACCCGACCACACGTGAATATATGCCTAGGACACCCGACTACAGACACCCGAAATATCCATTTTGACGACCCCCGAGTTAATTACAACGAATTTTCTCGTGACGTCCGTATGTACGTGTGTATGTGTGTATGTATCTCGCATAACTGAAAAACGGTATAACCTAGAAAGTTGAAATTTGGTACGTAGACTCCTAGTGGGGTCTAGTTGTGCACCTTCTCTTTTGGTTGCATTCGGATGTTCCAAAAGCGGGTTCTTTACACCGTTTTAGGGTAAAATTATTGTTAATTTGAATGTTTATTTGAATGCTATTTTTGGGCAAACACTTGGCAATATATCGCCAAGCTTTTGGTCACAAAGTTTGTTCGCCAACTTGGCGATGAATTTGGCGGTTTTTTTTTATCTGGTTTTAATTTAGCCATATTTAGAGAGTTAACCATTGAATCACATTAAGACTACCAATATTGCGAAAATTTATGTGTATAAAAAGTTTTCTTTGCTTCGGTTCGCAACAAACTTGGGGTGAAAATATTTCGAGTGTTTCTTTGCTCACTCCGAGGCTTTAAATTGGAGTAAAAGGAAGTCATGTGATGCAAACATGAGCTCGTTTTTCAGAAGTATTTGGCATAAAAAAAAATTTGAGGCAGAACTGTCTGGATTTAAGTCATAAACTTTTTCTGCTGCTTATATGAATCACGTTTGTTCTAAACAGTTTTGATTCCATAAAGCGGCAAATTCAATAAAACTGGATTTTATTATGTTTTTTAGAATTTGATTCATTAAAGTGGTTGATTCAATTAACCACTGATTCAATCAACTGGCGTCAACTGTACTAAATTTTGCACTGCAGTTTCTTAAAATAGAATAATAAGAAATTAAAAAAAAAAAAACCGCCGTTGCCTTGAAAGTAAAAAAAGTGTAAAAGGTGAAAATTACAGCGACATTTTCCCTTACGTGTAGTACGAGACATATAGAGAGGCATATACTGCCTTTCTATTTATCTATTGGAAGCATATACTGCCGTGTGCAGGTAAAGTGCAGCAACTGCAAACTTTTCATTTTTTGTATTTTTGTCCTTAATTGTACTTTATCTTTGCTGTACAAACTCGCTTATTAGGCTTCCGCTGAAAAAAAAAAAGGCCCGAAAAAGATGCCCAAGTCCCTATTGTTAGTATTGAATCCAAAACGCGTTTCTTCAAATATCTCGAAAACACATTTCTGCAGATACTGCTGTTTACCTGTACACGGCAGTATAGGACCACAAAAATAGCAAAATGTTAGCGAGGAACAACTTTTAACATTTATTCGATTGAAATAACTGGTAGACAAAAACCAACGCAAAACTTATCTGAAAAGAAATTGCCCCTTTTTTTGCTGTATAGAATTGAAAACATCTCAAAAACTGATGCCAGACTTTAGGAAAGATAGTTTTTAAAAATGAATTCTTATTAAATAGGGCAAATTCTTTGAAATGAGGAAAGACGTTTCGAAAATTAAATTTCAATGGGGATGATCCAATGCCCAATTTCCCAATAGGCAGAGTAGGCAACTGCCTAGGGCGGCAAAATTTTCAGGGGCGGCAAATTTTGATTTAAACACACAATTTTTAAATGAATGTTTTATTTTTGAAAGTAAAATATATTAGCATTCTTTCATTTTTCTCTAAGACAATTTTTTCTTGTAATTTAATAATGATGATATTAATATATGATCTTATGAAAATCAAATGTTTTTCATTGACGGTAATTGATCAGGGTGAAATAGTAAGTGAAGACGAAAAGCGGGTGTCGATTTCAGAAAGTGTCATTGCGTTTATCCAGAAGTCGCAACAAGATTGGAGTTTGACTAAGATGTTTAGTGCTGTACTAAAGTCAGTATTGGTTTCTTGAGTGATTGACGTTTATTTTCTTTTTTACATTATTAATCTTTAAAAAGTGTTTTTTTTTATTATCATTAAATCTCAGATGCAAATGAAAATGGGTGGCTAGCAAAAAAAAAGAGGAAATCATTCAAACCTTTGATTCGCAGATGAAAAAAAAAAAATAACAGGATAAAGATGCTATTATAAATAAAGATGACAACTGATAAAATGGTTAACGCACAAGACGTTCAAGTTCAGTGCTCATTAAAGCTTCAGCTACATATAGATATTAAATAATTTGAGAATTTAAATTTCGGGAACACTTTTTTGCTTGTTTTTGAGTTTTTGCTTCTTTTAGGGTGATGGGGTGGCAGATTTCAAATCTGCCTAGGGGTGGCATGGAGCTAAATTCTGCCCTGGGATGATCACCTATTAACTTTGTATAACTTCGCTTGACGTAAAATTCATCACGTGGTTGGAACTTCATGGTAATGCCATTAGTGAACAACAAAGAAGTTCTGGGCAGAAGATACATTGAGGAAACTGCTCAAGGTAATTGAGTTTGAATCCTGATTTCAACTTCGACAATCCATCATTGTCAAATATCGGTCCCATTTCACCAAAAGTAAAAGTAATTTCGGGGAAAGTGCATCCATCGGCTGCTAACGAAAAGGAAATAATATGTTCTACGCTCCATTTACCTCTCATTTATTCTTGCTCTGATGAACATCAAGTCATATCGCCGGGTGGTGTTATTATTTCACAGGTTGCCGAGATCTAACCATTCGCCGCAGTCATTGTCTTTTGCATACTCTTTGGTGTTGCCATTGTCTATCTGTGTTTATCTCCGGCAAACGAAACCCGGGTATCCTAGCGAAGGGGCAATGGAACAATCAAACTTTCTAACCTCCATTTTAGAACTTCCTATGGGATCATTACCTCTGTTTATAGAGAGTATTTCAATTTCTTCCTCTTCCGTTTGGGTTTCCTCATGCTGTTATTTCGATGGTGGTAGAAGTTAGTAATGCCGAAATTTCGCCAAAAAATGGCAAAGTGTCGCCATTTTGCTTCTATTAGAGCTGAGCACTAAACTATGAAATATATTTAATTTTTTGTTTTCTGTTTTGCATCTGCCAGTGAGAAAGTAACGAAATTTTTTTCATAGTTTCGTTTAGAAGAAATAATAATAATAAATTAAATACAAATTAAGCGATAATAACAACGATAAAAACAATTACTAGATACAAAATATAAATTTTTCGTCAAGAAAATAATAATGCTGCTGGGTTATCGACACATAACCACTAACACTATTGCTTAATTGATAGTTCTTGATTCTCCAATTTTGTCGATAGTTGTTTTTACCATCGAAATTTCAAAGTCGCAATAATGAAATTTTTGAGTCTAAAATTTGGTTTTACACGTTCGAAATTAATTTTAATGTCTGCCAAATTTTATTCGCTTTAGAACGTCCCCCCCCCCCCCTTTAATTATTTGTCATTTTTCAAAGATGACTAGAAATGACGTGTAAAAATTAGCTTAAATTTTAAGGGGGAAAGTTGGGACAAACATCTAGCGTATTTATTTTCCTTTTATTATAAACATGCCCAAAGTGATGCGGCCCATAATATAAAACAAAGCTTGACATAAGAACATATTTGTGAGGAGTAGAAGTGTCAAAAACTGGGAAAAATTGAAATAAGGGAAGGTTGATCGGTCATTCTGGTTGGAAAAAAAAAAGGAATTTTTGAAAAAATTTTGAAGGGAGAAAGTGTTACACGATTTTAAGCAATAATGATACGCTTTATTACAGAAAAAAAAGGTCTTGAAAATTGGGAAAAATGAATTTCGAACTTAATACTACATAGAAGAGGGAAGATTTTGACAAAGAATGTTCTGTAAAAATATTGTTAATGAGTTTTGTAATTGTTGGAAAATCATGAACTGTATGTTGAAACAATCGACCTGGCCTTAATATATCCTTCGGAGTGTGCAGATCTAAACAGCTAAATCAAAGAAATTATACTCGTGAATAGAGTTCACAAGACAGATTTTCAATCAGAAAAAGATCCAATGAAACTTCCAAACTCCATCAACGAGAAAAAAATCTTTAAACTATTTTCAAAAATCTCTGTACAACAATTGCACTGTTCTGTACCATTCTAGGCACTGTGTCAACAGCTAAATATCCTTTCTGTAGATTAGTGAACTCCCGACGGAGAAGTACAACGGGCCTAAATCGCTTGAATCATTCAGTGCTTTTGTCGATAGACAATGAGTTGGTCAAGACGATTGACTTTTCTGATATCATTGATCTTTTCTGTCAGAAGAAAAAAATTTTTTCAATTGTTGTAACCATTGAGAAGGAATAGATGGAGAGAGTGCAACCCTACTGTCCCGATACGACAACAGTACCATGTGACTTGGGGAGCAGTTTCGAGTTGAACGTAACCGCTGAAGAACTTTTCATTAGCTGAAACCATGCATGATAACAACCTTTAATTGTAGAAGGGAAAAATTAGATTTATAGTAATAGTGCAGTATTCTAGTATTGTAAACTGTGAGGAAAAAACCATACCAGGAGGTCCAGTAACTTTTCCCTAGCATGTACGAATGTTTTTTGCTTCTAAATGAAGAAAAAATAACATTTATATGCATTCAACGTGTACATATTCCACAGTTGCCTATAATTTTTAAATTTTTGTACTTATTTTACCTATAAAAGTTATAAAACATTGTATATCTTGAGTGCAAATAACATTTTAGTTCCATAAAAGCACTTTTTACTAAACTAGTAATTATTTTAACGGCTCTTAAGCATTATGTGTACATTTGCTTTGTTGGCGAGTATCTTCTCGCCAAGCTCCTGTGAACAGCAGAAGCACAAGAATAAAGATTTGCTATTTTTATGCTTCAATTTAAATACTAGTATGCCTGCGTGTGAAATCATTTCAAAACATTGATTAGAATACATATGAATCCATAATTTTTCAGTCAATAACATAACACTTTAAACTATTTGTACATGCCCGTCATTTCAGGGAATAAACATCAAAATGCATGAAAAATACAATTACATTATATTTTAAAATCCGGAAAGAAGTGGGGATAGAGAGTTTGAATGATAGGCCTATATTTGTATCCGTTATTTATTTATTTATTATTATGCGGTAAAAGAGTTGGAGCCAGAGTTGCTCTGATTTGTAGCCCCGACTTCATAATTAGTGCCGTCGTCTGAAAAATATTTAATGCCATAAGAGCGATTGCGTGCCAAAACGCGACAACTTCCCAGCCAAACAAGTTACCTGACCTGGGAAACATTGGGTTCCAAGCTTATTTCACTGAGACATTTGCTATGGTCCCTCCATTAGTATTACTTCTCAATGGTTGTAACTAGTGTTTTTCTGTTGTAGATGAACCATCATTGACAACTATTGTCACTGATCTTAATTTTCATTTCAGTACCAGTTGGTCTAATAAACGTGTCATTTTTAGTAAAACAATGTGTCAGTTAAACTTATATAAAATAGTTATATTTCTTAATCCCTCAATTTTCAGTTTAAAATACCTTAATACCTTTTACTGGTTTAAAAAAAAAAAAAAAAAAAAAAAAACATAAAATTGTGACTGCAAAACACGATCCTAATCGCCGATATCGTATCGATAGTATCGATACTAATCGCCGATCCTAGGGGCACCTGGGCCCGTAATCAAATGTTGGGCTCTGATGATCGGAGGGTGGAAAAAACGGAGAGTGTCCTTTCGGACGTGAAGCTTCCTACTAAATGATAGTTTCCCGTTGCTCTTTCGCAGGCGATTGCAGGAACATTTCCTGCGATTGTCGACTGGAATGTGGGTCTCGCTCGGGCGGGATGTGGATGGACATCGCGAGCTGTCACCTGTTTCCGGGCATGCATTCGAAAGTGACTCCCGTTTTTCGATAATGGGATTCTCGATTCTATTTCGAACTGTTTCACAACAATATGACGTCGGTTTTTGTTTGCCGTCGAAAGGAAGATGTCAGTTATGTTGGTGTTTCCCTTTCCCACATAACATTCGATTTATTATAGCAAGCGCAATCAGTGTCATTCATGGAAATGAATCTTTTCTGCCAGTTGTATTCCAGTTGCTCTGAAGTAGTCACGTTGGATCATTTTGAAATATTCTACTTTTCACCACTTCATTTTTATTTATTTATTTATTTATTTATTTTGAGCAATCACGATTGCTTATTGCTTTTATTTGACTGTTTTGATGTCCTATGATTTTATTTTCCCACCAGCACCCTCTGCAGCACCACCGTCGACCGGCCCCTCCCGATGCTGCTCCTCTAGCGAAAACCGCTTCCAGGTTACGTCAATATCCTACACTTACATGCATACATACACGCACGTACACACAAACACATACACACACAGATACATACGCCTACACACACAAACACACATACCCCTACACATAAACACACATACCCCACACACACAGACATAAACACACACGCCTACATACACACACACACACTCGTGATTGTGAAAAACATAATTTTAATTCAAGAGGTCAAAATTCAAATTAATTTTTCTTTTTTTTTTTAAATTTATTATTATTAGTATTATTATTTTGCACATTTGGCTTTAAAAGAAACCATTAGGGTGGTTCAAAAGAGGGCGTACCCTTAATATGTTTTGTTTGACGATGGAGGAAAGTTTTCCTCTCTTGGTACATCGTGGCAACATGTACCAAGATCGTACATACATCGTGCCACCCATTTCTTTTTCTGTTTTGCAAAGTCTGGCTCTCAGGAGATGATCCTTGACCACGCCTTATTTCAGAAGCTCCTATTTGCATGAAGGGGAAATACGCAGAGGAAGCTTGAAAAACGGAATTCGCAAAATCCGTTCCAACCCTATCCTATCCGTTCCTCCGAATCCTCTACCATCCTCATGGAGGTTAATGTTTATTCCCTGAACATTGAAATTAATTAATTTGAAAAAAAAAAAAAAAAAAAACTGTTGGGAAAATGACAGTATTTTCTGGGTCCATGTATCTTTTTTTTTTTTTTTTTGCTCATTCTATCCATTTTAATGACTAAAAGTAGTAATTTTGACTGAAGGAAGCCACCCCATTGCAGAATGTTGACTGAATCATGTTCCAGTTTATAAACATCTCAAGGTCCAGCGAAATTTTCAGTAGAAACAGCTGCCGCTCACCTGAGAGACATCAGCAAATACTTACCTAATGATCAAGTTGACCAAAGTAGGAATGCTTCCTTGTTTGTTTACTGTTATACGTTCATGCATTCATTGCTTTGATGATCTTCCTGAAATATTCAGAATCTTGCTTTCAGATAGCGGCACTGATGAATAATTTCGGTGAAAGAATGATAAAATCAGTTTAATAACATGTACAGTCCTGTAGAAGAAAAATGAAACACTCCTGGTTATTTGAATACTATTTACAGTAGAAACACATGAAATATGTCAATTTATGCAGAATAATCTGAGTTTAATTTCTAATAAGGTAGTAAGGGAGCTCTGGTAGTTTTGAGAGTTTATTTTCATACATATATAGCCTGAATTCCGTCTAATATGTGAACACTGAACATTCACAAAAATATAGAAAAGAATTACTCAAACTGAGTTCCTATAGGCTCCCATATAAAGAAAAAAAATGGTCTGCAAATTATGAACAGTAAGACGACAGTTGTAAAAATAAGTTTTTTCAAATCAAAAGAACAGTAACTTTAAAATTTTAAATGCAAACTCACGTGTGCTGGAACCTCATAAAACATCGTTTTGCATAAGAATTTGCAATTACTTCGAGTGATATAACCATAGAGCACGAATATAAATGGAGGGAGCAAGTCAAATCATTGGCTTAGAAAAAGCTGAGGCAACGACTCCAAGTCACATGACTTAACAACAACGAATGGTTGACACGTTTTGCGTGAAACTAGCGAAAGAAATCCGATTTCTTCCAATGCTTTGATACACCGCATAAAGGAAAATACAGATCATCAAAGGCTGCATGTCTCTTTGTTAGTCAGATAGTAAGTTGCACTAGCGCAATCAGAATTCTCTTCTTTGAAGGGGGGGGGGTTACAAGCCACAGTTTTCATGTTTTTTGAGCAATCACGATTGCTTATTGTTCTCATTTGACTGTTTTGATGTCCTATCATTTTATTTTCCCACCGCCACCCTCTGCAACATCAACGTCGACCGGGTCCTCACGATGCTGCTGCTATAGCGAAAGCCGTCTCCAGGTTGCATCCATGTCCTACACACACGCGCATACATACACAACTACACACACACGCACGCACACACACACACACACACACAAACACACACACACACAAACACACACATACACAAACACACACACACACAAACACACACACATACAAACACACACACACACAAACACATACACACACATACACAAACCCATACACACAACTACCCACACATTCATGCCTGCACACAAACACAAACACACCTGCCTACACACACATACACCCTACACACAAACACATATACCCACCACACACAAACACACACGCCTACATACACACACTCGTGATTGCGAAAAACATAACTTGAATTCAAGATGTCAAAATTCAAATTATTATTTTTTTTTTTTGTTTTCAGTTTCTCATGGCTGCATTTGGTCATAACAATCCTTATATACGATACAGTATACATATTAACATACCAAGTAAGCAATATAGCGTAAAACCAAATGGGCTGGGAGCTAAGTAGCTCTCTGACACTATTGCTAAAGATTTTTTTCAAATTGTATCGTACTTACTAGGTAAAAATGAAAATCCGACTTAAAATCGTTTTAAAAAAATTGAATAATTTAAAGCATAGTCTAAATTTTTCAGTCAAAAATGTTAAAAACCGTAATGACATTGACATGCAAAGGCAGATTAAAGCATTGAATGCCATGTGTTTCGGGGAAACAATCAAGAATTTGCCCTTGTAGCAGCTCCATTTGCCAAGATTCTGGAGCGTGTCTTTTAAACACACAAAGAAATTGAATCCCTGTCACAATATTGTCTTTTTCCAGTCGAGCGGTGTCAACGACGGAGGGACTATTTCAAGCTCTGATAAGCAGTTATCTTTTCATTTTGCATGCGGTTCAATTTCTTTAAATTGCCTGACGAAAGAATATCAAGACGAATAAAAAATCAAGCCGTAAGGATATGCAAATTTAAGAAAAACGAATCAGTGAGGCAAGAGTTCAATTGGAATTTTCACGGAACTGTTCCAGGGTTATAAGCAAACCTTCCTTTATCTTGGAAGTGGAACTAGGTGACTGAGTAGGTACATTTAAAATTAAAATCAAGAAATAAAATGTGATATAGAATCCCTACAGTATGTAATAACTAGCGGCACCCGCACGGCTTTGCCCACAGTAGAAAATGAAAAGCTCATTCCGTTCGTTGTATATTTACAAATAATGGATGATGAATTTCTCGCCCATTTGCTATGCTCATTTGCTCCCCCATGTTACACGTTATGATAATTTGGTAATTTACTCGTCCATGTTATGGTAATTTGCGCGTTAAAATGTTCTTAAAATTGGAATAGAAAACGAACAAAATCGGATTTTGGAAAAAACGCTTCGAGGTGCACACCCTCATGATACAAACTAATTTTGTACCAAATTTCATGGGTTTAGGCGCTATGCGCGTCACAGAGAAATATCCCGACAGAGATCCAGACATCCAGACAAACTCTGAACTTTATTATTAGTAATAAGTAATAATAAAGAAGATAACTTCGCGGTTTGTGACACTGAGATCTTGCTGTCAAATCATTGTCATTAATCTAGCAAAAACCGTCTTAAAATACCGAAAACTTTCTATGAAGTACTATTTTTTTTTTTTTTTTGCAACAAAATGTGTGTAAAAATATCTATCTCTGAAAAATACGCTAACAAATATTTTAGATGAGGAAGTGCCGAAAAAAATATCTTTCGTTGGGCCGTGTGCACAGCACGGAAAAGTACAAGTTACAACTTTCCATCGTTGAAATCCATACTTTCAGTCCGATTATGTTAATCTATATGGAAACTTATGATCCCGGATGAAAATTCCAGTTTTACACATGTATAAATTTTTATTGGATTGTGGTGATTTGATCGGTACTGAACTGGATTCGTATCTGCAGACTCGAGGGTTTGATGCATAATGGTCAAACACCTTCCATCTACGCAAATGGTGACAGATGAGCGCTAAATCTGTCGTGGTCAAAGTCCTTTTAGTTCGCATTGCAAATCAATCTCTGGAGGTACTGGATCAGGGGTTGCTCGGCAACTGAGCTGGATCAGAAAAAACAGAGCTGTCTTAACAGGGCCCCATTTAACCGGGTTAAAGCACCAGTTGTGGTAGGTACGAGGGACCCTGGAGTGTAACGTGGCAAAAATATTTATTTTGCCTCTGCCAGCAAATACTTACTCTGCATTGGACTCAGGGGCGGATCCAGAAATTATTGTAATGGGGGTCAGGTTTTAATGGTTAGCGTTACACCTCCTACTTAAAATGGTATCAGTTAAGTAGGGGTGCCCATACTCCCCCACCCCCAATTGAGATCGAAACTCTGTCAATCCTTTCCCCCTACATTTTTCAATGCCGCAACTTGCGCCATAGATTACATTCCCTCAAATTTTCATCAAAACTCATAGGGTCTGGTAGGGTAAAGTGGTCATAAAATCGTAGGTTTTCAACTTAGGTGGATAGTAAATGCAACAAATTCTTGAAACACTTCAACTTTTTTAGTTGTTATTTTACATTGCATTATTAAAGAACACGGTACATTGAATTTTAGGAAGAAAAATATTTATTTTAGTAGTTTTATAGAACTTTCTTTTCCCTCTGTTTTTATGACCACTTTACCCCATGGGGTGGGGGAAAGTGGTCATAGCATGGGGTAAAGTGGTCATAGTTAAAAATGGATCAAAACCATTATAAAACCCTAATAATTGTATATTTCAGTTGTTTTTATAGTTACGAGTATATTCACGAGTACATGCGTGTATACACGAATATATACGTGTCGTGTTATACACGAGTAAACACGTTCCTACATGAGTAGATACATGTATACATCAGATACATGCATGCACGTGCCTACTCAAGTATATACGTGTATATACGAGTATATAAGCATGTATACGTGATTACCTAGAGGAGTGTATACGTGTCTACATGAGTACATACGTGTCACATGTATATACGAGTCATGTATATGTACGTGTCACGTGTATATATACGAGTATATACGCGTATAAACGAACATCATATGCGCGTATGCACTTGTATCTTGAGAAAATGCGTGCATACTTGAGTATATATATGTGTATAGTAGACGCATATACGCATATATAAGTGTACATACATATATACGGGTATACACGAGTTAATTCGTGGATACATCCAGTGCGTCTTTGGTAAGTGTCTACTCACGTATATATAATATGGAAGCACGAGTGTATACTTATGTATACATGTAAACACGATTATATACCTGTATAGACGTATATACGTACATTTACGTGCATACAACAGTACATGTATGTATACATGAGAATATACGCTTATATACTTGTTGGCCTACAGAGTGAATCTAAGCTCTTGGGCAAAAATCAAATGGGTGTGAGAGGGGAGGATAAGAATCGAAGAATCATAAGGAAGTTATAATCACTGACGCGCTACATGCACAGAAAGCCAGAAAACTGATGGATGCAAAGCAGGGCACAAATTTGTTGCACAAAGATGATTTTACCTGACATTTTAGTTTTTAAGAAATATTTAGAGCAGTTTTTGAAAGTTACGGTCTATAGTAGCTCGTATATTTAACCCCGTTTACTGTAAAAACAATACGTATTAAGTAAAATTAATATTTAATTTGTATCTGCCTTATACCTAAAGATTAAGTGACATTAGAAAAACATTATTCGTTAAGCTTAATATTATGACCACTTTACCCCATCTTATTTAAATTGTTCTAAAAAATTATCTAAAATAGATTCAGCTAACTGCTAATGAGTAATAGTTCTTGAGACATGTAGGAAGCTTCCTGTACAGTCAATTTGTTCCTAATTCTAACAAACAAAATTTCCCAAGGATGTTAAAATAGGTGATTATATTTTAAAATTTTTCATATTCATGCAAAATATTTTTTTTTACTGAATAAAATTTTGCCAGTTGTAAAATTTTGTATTCAAAGTGTAGTTTCTAACTGCCTTACTCTAAAATAAAATTTTCACTTTCATTCGAACATTTATTTCCAAGCTATAGCCATTTATTTGACGTATGACCACTTTACCCCATTGACCACTTTCCCCCACCAGACCCTATTTCTTTAGGTAGACAGGCTAGTCACGTTACCCTAAGTTCTACATGAGATGGAAGAGTGCTTTGAAAAAACTTCAAGCTCATTAGAAATGATTACTCTTATGAAAATTAGCAAAAAATTAAAAATAGCAATGGCCCAGTAAACGAATCCAGTCAATCCTTTGGATTATGACGCGCTCAGATGAAATACCAAACAGAATCAAGCAAAAAAGAAAAAGAAAAAAAAATCACATTGATTCCAGGCACTATATTTTCGGATCTAAAAATTTGAAGTTCAATAATGATCAAAATATAAATCTTGTCACAGGGGGGTCAGCTGACCCTTTGCCACTCCCCTGAATCCGCCCTTGATTGGACTCGATATAAAGCGAAAAGATAGCGTTTGTGAGTCATTTAAGATAATTAGCAAGTGTTTCGTTCATTTTAATGTCTCTGCTTCGAATTCCGCAAGTTGGCACCCCTGAAGTGTATTAGCCTCCATTTTCATCTGTAAACTGGATGTTCCGCTTTCCACACACAACAGGCGGGAACTTTCCAACATTACATTCAGGCAACTCCAGCGGGTTTTGCAATCTGTAATACATTTTTGCTAAAGCGCAATTTTCTGGGTTTCAAATTTTAGTGATTGTTTTCGAAAACGTTTATAATTTTTGCGCATTTTCTCAATTGCTGAACTTATTAAGACTGAAACCTCGAATAAGAGAATATTAATTTACTAGTGGTACCCGCACGGCTTCGCCCGTAATAGAAAAATTAAAAGGTCTTTTGGTTCGCCTGTATATTTACAAATAATATGTGGTGATTTTTTTTTCGCCAATTGGCTTGTACTTATGTTACGATTCCACGTTATGATCATTTCGTATCTCGCCAATTGGCTTGTGCCCATGTTACGGTTCCACGTTATGATAATTTCGTAATTTACTCGTCCACCTTATGATATTTTTGTTCTTAAAATTGGAATAGAAAAAGAACCACATCGAATTTTCGAAAAATCGCTTCGAGGTGCACACCTCCATGCTACAAACTAATTTTGTGCCAAATTTCATGAAAATCGGCCGAACGGTCAAGGCGCTATGCGCGTCACAGAGATCCTGACAGACAAAGAGACTTTCAGCTTTTTTTATTAGTAAAAAAGATAAAGATTCTCAGAAAAATATTTTCCAGTTTAATTGCGCTCTTAAATGGTATATCCGCTGTTCATCCCATATGACACAAAAAGATTTTCTTGCTCTTTTTTACAGAAATACGAGGAAGGTGTTTCAAACTTCTGATGATGCTTGTGAAAATATTCGTTTCGTGCCGGCAAAAGTTGGAAAACGTTTGCATGGAAAATCTTTGCTGGATTGGAAATCCCGCGGAATTTCAGTCTCAACACCACGGAATTAGTCTCGTAAATATCATGCGGGATTCGGGGTCGAGATTTCGGGATTGGAAAACCTACACGGGATGCTGTGAACTAAAGCAGTGCGTAGTAAAGTTTTAAAATAAATTGAAATTTAAGCTTCTACTTTGTTAAAATAGTTTTAAAAATCTAAACTGTAATGAATCGTGTTATAGTTAATGTTTTGTTTCCTGATTTTAATAACAACTGAACTGTAGCTCAGAATCTTGGAATGAGTTTAAATTACACGTTGATAGAAACTTTGATTAGAATTCTGCTGAAGAAAAAAAGCATTAAAACGATATTTTTCGTCCCGGGTTCGAACTCACGCGCTTCAGATTATTTGCACGACGCTCCATTCAACCGAGCAAATGCGTCTTCATTTTCCGATGCTATTCATTGAAGTAATGTGTAATTAAAAAAAAAGAAAAAATCCGGGTTTCTTGACAAAAAGCAATTTTTCGGCGGGTGTGTATTTTTGGTCATTAGCCGACACGATAAGTTTTCAAACGAGTGGTAAATCAAGGAGTTTGATATAGGAATAAGAAATATCTCGTGGGCCAGCAGAAAAACAGGCTAGAGAAATGATATATGAAATTATTAGATTAGGTTTTTAATTCCTGGAATAAAGTGCAAAAATACAATTACAATGTCAAATTTTTGCAAATGGATTGAGCAACATCTTACTACAAAAAAAAAAAAATATTTTCCTTATTAATAAGTTCCTACGTTTTTCCATTTTCTCTCTCTGACTCTCTGGCCCTCTTTAAAATTTTATAGAGGCAGCACGGTACCTCTGGTGACCCGTGCGCGCTCTCTTATGCAACTACCCAACCTTGTCTCTTGTCATAATTCGAAACGGGGCGGAACCGAACATGTCGGATGGTGAGATCCGAACACCGGAGCATCCCCCTGTCGAGTTATTGCGACACGACAACTCTCGATTCAGATGATCTAACGCCGGATCTCTCTGTGGATGCACTCGTTTGCATAAACGCGCGTTTTCTCATGACTGCTGGGAAAAAAGCGATGAAACGGATGTTTGTGAATGCGGCCAAATCACGAATGTTGATCGACTTTTATGACGCGCTGTAAATCTCGATCATGCACCACAACTATTCGAGAGAGCTCTCGATTGTATGCAAATATTTTTTTTGAGCAATCACGATTGCTTATTGCTTTTATTTCACTGTTTTTGGCGTTCCTATGATTTTATTTTCCCCCCGCCGCCCTCTGCAGCATCACCCTCGACCGGCTCCTCACGATGCTGCTCCTATAGCGAAAGCCGTCTCCAGGTTGCATCCATGTCCTATACACACGCGCATACATACACGCACCTACACACACACACACACACACACACACATACACATACACATACACAAACACATACACAAACACATACACACACATACACCTACACACATACATACAACTACTCACACATTCATGCCTGCACACAAACACATATGCCTACACGCACATACACATACCCCGCCCCCACGTACACAAACACTCATACACACAACTGCCCACACACTCATGCCTGCACACAAACACACATGCCTACACACACATGCACATACCCCCTACACACAAACACACACGCCTGCATGCACACACACATGTGATTGCGAAAAACATAATTTGAATTCAAGATGTCAAAATTCAAATTTTTTTTTCACTCTTGAGTTTATACATTCATCATGAATGTCATTGTGTATTTATAGTACTTCTTTTTTTTTTTTTGCTAAAAATTTTAAGATTCTGCACTTCACCGCACAGTGTAGCATTTTGATCCAAAAGCCCCCAAGTTAGCCTGTTTTCAGATAGCATCATCTACCTTGACTCAAAATGAGGCAAATTTCTTAAACTTTTTTTTTGTATCGGTGTGACAATTGCGGATTTCTCACCCCCCTCCTTTTTTCCCCCATTCGCAAATTAAGCAGTGCTCAGAATAGAACCAGGGGATATTTCGATAACTGGGAATCTGCCGATCGTTCTTCATTGGCGTCAATTTTTGGCTCCAGCGCCTGCGCGAGAGGTATTTTTCTTTGCGAATCTAAACAAAAAGACTGGATACTGTCCAACCACGGATTGCATGGAATTTTCAAACGTCCAGATAAGACGAATCTTTGTGAATAAGGGGGAAAAGTAAAAATTTGATGCGCGTATTCCGCTCATTTGAATCAGACTCTGCTTCTGCAATAGCTGACCTCGGTAAAAAAAAAATCATAGATTTGTCCATTTCCAGCTGTAAAACGGATGTTTGTCTTTCCATACAATCCGTGGTCGGACAGTACATCTATTCACATAGGGTTACCATAAACCAGCAGGGTTACCAAAATAAAATTATTTACGCCAAAAATGAGACGACCGGGCCAGATTCCCAATTATCAAAATATCCCCTAGAACCAGGTCACTATTTTCGAAAACGAAAAAATGTGACCGAACATTGGTACGAAATACTTATAAATGGTGACTAATACATGTAAATGGCGGTAAATTTTGTTGAAAACGAAAAAGTGTGACAACCCTGTCCATATATCAAGGAAAAATATGATCACACTTTTCGCTTTCGAAATCGTGACCTGAGTTCATTCTGAGCTATGCCGGTTTTAGCAGGTTGAGGAATTCAGCTACTGTGGCACCGATATCAAAACGTATGTTAAACTTCCGATTATCCGCAGCGGATTATTCGTGGGACACATTGTATATACTACTAGCTGCGTTGCCCGGCTTTGCTCGGTCTACCTTGAAAAAAAAAAACCGTTGCGTCAAGTGAAGTATCTTCAATAACCAGGATTAAGTGAAAGAAAAAAAAAAACACCATGCAAAATTTTCTCGCCAAACAATGACAACAGATACTATAAAATACTTTTAAGAAACTAAAATAAAATGAGAAAGATGGATTTAAAAGGCGTAACCATGGAAACACAAAATAAAATAAGTTTAAGAATTGAAAACGAGAAAGATGGAAATAAACTATGGATTCAAAAAGCGTTACCGTGGAAACGCAAAATAAAATGGTTAAAAACTTGAATAGAGAACAGACTTTTGAACTTCATTTAATTCGCTTGTAACTTTTTTTCTAATGGAGATAGAAGGTTAATTTTTCGACCTTAGGTCGAGTTAGATCTGGAGTAAAAAATGCAGCTCTTTCTAATGCTGACAAAAAGAAAACTGTGGGACAATTCCTTCACTGTTTTATTGATGGATTTAATGAAGAAAGAAGTGTCTAAATTTCAGCTAAGCCTAAAAAAATCGAGCTAAAAACGTAAAAAACTCCCGCCGCAATTAAGTTAGAGCATTGGAACAAATTGCATAGAACGCGGAAAATTCTTCCCTTTCCAACGGTATGCAATTTTACTATTTGCGAGTAATTGTTCACCCCCATATTCGGGAATTAATGTGAAAATTTGGCCTAAATGGGAATAAAAAAAGAACTATTCGTCGAATTTTTTTCGAACAGGTCTGCAATCCTTTTCAGGACTTAAAGGAACAAACTGTGAAAATTTCAGCGAAATCGGCCGGGTAGTTCTCTATTTTTGCGAGTTCAAACACACAGACGATTTTTGGAGACTTCATTTTATACTATGTAGAGATACAGTATAGCTTAGACAACAAGGCGTCTCATCTTGGACGAATTTATTTCTATTTTCGGTGAAAGAGATGTGATTCTCTTATTAACTTATTGATGTGCAAGGTCCATTCCTATTGCAGTACGTAATTGGCAATGCAAACAGTATGTCCTCCGTCGCAGTTCAAGTTATCAGAGTCAAACTATGCGTTGTAGTGATCTGCTTGCAGCAAAGGATCAATTTTTCTACTTTCTGCCTTTGTACTTGTGAAACACACTGATTAAAAACTCTCGTTTTCTTCAAAAATAGTTTTCTGATCCTGACAGCACGATGCTTTTTCTACTGAAAGTACGCCATCCTAATTTAATCTGCTATTGTTTTCATTTATGATGTTGCTTACTACTTTCCTCGTTACCTGAAGAAAGTTTCAATCACTTCTTCTTGCAGCTCTCTATGCAGTTCTTAAATTTCTTAAATTGTCAGCTCATTTCTGTGGTTTTCGGCCAAGTCTTTTAAATGCCGCTGTCCGGATCGCGAATAAGCGTTCGAATTCCGAATTCAATATTACTTGAATACGTAGGAGGCATAGCGAGTAGTACGAGTAGAAGGGCGGACGAATGGCAGGATTGTATTATAATTACACTCGTCTTCAAAACTTTCTTAGGAAAAGTTTATAATTCAGAGACTCAAACTTTATTGATACTCCTCTCCTAGACCTATCAGTATTTTTACTTCTTTTTACAAAAAAGAAAGAATTGTATTCGCGAAAAAAATTTCACTCAAAAATCGGCCTTAGTTGCCATTTTTCTCACCCCCGAATGAATGTTGAGTTTTTTTTTTTTTTCGACTCGACCACACATGGATATATGTCTAGGAACGTACAGACACCCGAAATATCCATTTTGACGATCACCGAGTTAATTACAACGAATTTTCTCGTGACATCCGTATGTTTGTATGTATGTGCGTATGTGTGTATGTATCTCGCATAACTCAAAAACGGTATGTCCTAGAAAGTTGAAATTTGGTACGTAGACTCCTAGTGTGCACCTTCCCTTTTGGTTGCATTCGGATGTTCCTAAGGGGGTCTTTTGCCCCTTTTTGGGGAAGAAATCATTGTTAATTTCGGTGTAAACTCAAGCAGTGTTACAATTTGTCGTACACTTGGCGATATATCGCCAGTCTTTTGTTCGGCAAGTTTTGTCGCCAACTTGGAGACAAATTTGGTGATTTTTATTTTTATTTTTTTAATTTGGTTTTAATTTGGCCACTGTTGGTGATTTTTAGAGAGTTCACAATTGAATCACATTAAAATTGCCAATAAGAGGAAAATGACATTAAATTGGAGTAAAAGGAAGTCATGTGATGCACACATCAGCTCGTTTCAACTTAATAAAGCAAAGTCAAGAAGATCCAGACTCTCAGAAAATCCAGACTAATGTGTCGGAGAGTGGAATCGTAAACGATGAGAACTTAGTTGATACATGAGCGCCAAAAGTACATAACACAATGTCATTTTTGCTATACGGAAGAAATAATGCGTGTCAGACTCAGCCAAATGCGCTAAGTCAGGAGTACCCAAAGCGGGTGCTGCAGGGAGAGAAAAGGGGTGCCGCAAAGTGTCCATGGTATCATATCTTTGTTGTTAATGTAACAAAAAGATGCAATGATTACACACAAAAATCTTACCCGGTTTCAGATGTTTCACTTCAACAAAACTAACAAAATTGAGAGGCACAATTATTCTGTATCCAAAGTCTAAAAAGTTCTTCCTTCAATACGCAAATACTAAGTAAGAACCCAGTAACCTACATTTCTAATTATTTCCACAAAATCAGTGGCGAATCCAGAATTTTGTTCTGGGGGCGGCTGAGGTTACTAAAATTGTATGTCTCCTTGTCATCACCAAAGTTCGTTGATTTAAACGTAAACGAAGACGTTTTTCAGCATTATCTGATATTTAGGAGTGCTAATAACTTATTTAATTTTCTGAGTGACCCATGAAATTATCTTAAATTTGATATTTCCTGTTAAAATCTTAACCTCGGTATGTATCAAAAATCAAAATATTGCATTTTAGACACCATTGATAAGCAATTTGATGGCAAAAAATGTCAATTCTTGTTAAGGTTGAAAAAAAAAACCTAGAATGCGCATAGTCATTGAAGGTGATGATGGTGTAAACAAAATATATGAAAAAAAAAGGCTGAAAACTGGTAAACTAATAGTTAAAAACAGCGAGAAAAGAGGCAAAAATTTTAAGATTTAATACCAAACCTGCCGTTTCAAGAGAGAGAGAGAGAGAGAAAGAAAGCAAAACAAGTATAGAATGAGGTCTGCACTTTTTTTCGCGCTTCCTTCTTTTAGAGAGTAAATAAAGAAATCTTTGAACAGGTAGGGCAAAATTTCTAAAATTCAAGGGGAAATTTCAGAAAACTAACATCCCCGTTACTATCGCAAATTCGTGTATCAACCGAAGAGCGAAATTAAATTAAACGATAAAAATAGGATGGAGGTATGAAATTATCATTTTTTTAACATTAAGATGGATAAACATTTTAATAAAAGACTCAAAAAGAGTTTAGTTCTGGTCTGGGGTCGGCTGCAGCCTCATAGCCGCACCCCTGGATTCGCCACTGCACAAAATTATACAAATGTGCAAGCAGGATGCTTATCTATCTCTATATCCTGCAAATATACACACCATAAAGGCCTAGGGGTAGCGTGAGAAAATTTCAACTCTTCAAAGGGTGCCATAACTTGGAAAAGAAAGGGGTAAGTAATTGCTGCTTTAAACTTTAAATGCAGGATTTTTTCTAAAACACTCAAAAATGCGTTCTTTGGCTTTAAACTTCTGTTCAAGTAGTGAGAAAAATACTTAAAAAAAAATTAATTTGATTTTTGACATCTTGAATTCAAATTATGTTTTTTGCAATCACGAGTGTGTGTATGTAGGCGCCGTGTGGGTTTGCGTGTGGGGGTATGTGTGTTTGTGTGTGGGGGGGGGGGGTATGTAGGTGTGTGTGTTTGTGTGTGTGGGGGTATGTGTGTTCGTGTGGGGGGGGCATGTAGGCATATGTGTTTTGTGTAGGCATATGTATTTGTGTCTGTGTGCTGGCATAAGTGTGTGGGTAGTTGTGTATATGAATGTGTGTGGAGGGGGTATGTGTATGGGGGTGTGTGTAGGCATATGTGTTTGTGTGTGTGTGTTTGTGTGTGTGTGTTTGTGTGTGTGTGCTTGCGTGTGTGTGTAGTTGTGTATGTATGCGCGTGTGTGTAGGACATGGATACAACCTGGAGACGGCTTTCGCTAGAGGAGCAGCATCGTGAGGAGCCGGTCGACAGTGATGGTGCGGAGGGTAGCGGTGAGAAAATAAAATGATAGCACATCAAAAGACAGTCAAGTGAGAACAATAAGCAATCGTGATTGCTCAAAAATCATGATTTGATTTAGGTATGTTTTATGGTTAAACAACCACTCGGCAATATTGGGCTTTGACTGAAAAAACAGCAAATTATTTACCTTCAAAAATCCTAAAACATTGATAAAAATTGTAAAAAAAGCCCTCTATTTAAACTTTATTTGTCATGGAATTGAAAAAAGGTTTTCATTTTCTGTGTTTGTGTCTGTGTGCAGTCATGAATGTGTGGGTAGTTGTGTGTATGCGTTTGCGTGTGTATGTGTAGGTGTCCGTATGTATGCGTTTGTGTGTGTGTACGTGCTTGTATGGATGCGTGTAAGTGTAGGATATTGACGCAACCTGGAGACGGTTTTTGCTAGAGGAGCAGCAGTCGACGGTGGTGCTGCAGAGGGTGCTGGTGGAAAATAAAATCACAGGACATCAAAACAGTCAACAGGAAAGCAATAAGCAATCGTGATTGCTCAAAAAAAAAAAAAAAAAAAAAAAAAAAAAAAAAAAAAAAAACAGACTTTAAAATTAAATAGAGATGATGATATTTAATTTCAAGCAGAGAAAAACAATAACACTTAGCTGATTTTAAAAAGTGTGAAGAACACTTAATGTCCGCGAACCACGCGAAGATCTCACACGGTCTTCTTCAGTTACAGTTACGGATTCGGAGGTTTGCTTTCGGAATACGAAACGCGACTGTATCGGGTCTCCCGATCAAGGAAGTTGATATTATTTGTGTCCGAACAAACGCTTGTCAAAATGTAGCTTCTGTGTCTTGTCGCAAGAAGCAAATGTCTTGTCAACAATGAACGCGGAAGTATCATTCCACGAGTGTTCGTTTTTATGGATGGATATCGAAGAAGGTGACCAAGCTTTCTTTTTTATGAGCTCGGATGTAACTTTAGAAAATACCATAAAAGGGAAGTAGTAGTCATTCATTGTGTAAGTTGACATGGGCGCCCATATAGGGAGGCAAGTGGGGCTCAAGTCACCCCCCCCCCCTAGAAGTTAGAACTTCCTTACTTTTAGTACTTTTTTCTTTGCAAAAATGTAAAAACATTTCTTCTCCAGCCTATAGTGAATAAGTTATTAAAAATGTCAACTTTAATAACTCTAATATGTACTGAAATCGGTTTCTATGGAGAAAATATCCTGTTAAACCATGGGGAAAACATCTGTGTCCCCCCCCCCTTACAATCTGCACATGTCAGATGAGATTGCAGCATTTTTGTTTTCATTGCTCTTAAAACTCGCTTTGATTCTTTGTATCTATTTGCTTATATACTGCCTCATACTAAGCACAAAAGTCGTATCTGCACTTTTTATAAAAATTGAGTTACGGTCACTAGGTGCTTCTTTGTCACATATTCCATCTGAGTACAATGTTTTATTGTTATTTGTCAATGGGAAATATTACATGAAAGCGCACAATTTTAAACGGCAATTTCTCATTTTGAACTCAGCTGCGGCAGTATACATGAGGCAGTGAGAAGCAAAGGGATGTAAGTGGACCTTTTCAAGTTTTGAGTAGAACACGCGAAATATAAGTTCTTAAGTGGGCTTCTATTGCGTTTTTTTTTTTTTTTTTTTGAGCAATCACGATTGCTTATTTCTTTCACTTGACTGTTTTGATGTGCTATGATTTTATTTTCCCACCAGCACCCTCTGCAGCACCACCATCAACCGGCCTCCTCACGATGCTGCTCCTTTAGCGAAAACCGTCTCCAGGTTGTCTCAATATCCTACACTTACACGCATACATACACGCACTTACACATACATACAAACACATACACACATACATACACCTATACACACATACACGCACTCAAACACATACACACACATACAGACACCTACACATACACACACACCTACACACAACTACCCACACACTCATACCTGCACGCAGACACAAACACATGCCTACACACATACACATACCCCTACACACAAACACATATACCCCCCCCCACACACACATAAACACACACGCCTACATGCACACACACACACTCGTGATTGCGAAAAACATAATTTGAATTCAAGATGTCAAAATTCAAATTATTATTATTTTTTTTTCTTAATCATGCTGTATAGCAGCGCCTACCAGGGGTATTAGTACTGTCTCTTTCTCCACGACAGAGAAAAGGTTCACCTGCCATGTGCACTGGTCATCTCCGAATTTTTTATTTTGCCACGTACATCCGTTTGCTTCTCACAGCCTCATATATACAGTGCGGTGGTTGGGAGGAAAAATTTGGGGTGTTCGCCAAAAAAAAAAAGTGGTTTGAAGCCAATTTAGATTACATTATTGTTTTATTTTCCTAATAAAAATATCAAATATTTCAGTACTGTTTTTCTGGAAAAATAAATTCTTCTTTCACATGACATTCTGGCGTGCCGGGAACTTCAATTTTTGGTAGGGCGACAGCTCTCAAATTGCCGAATAGAACTCCAAATTTTGCCGAATGATGATAATTCTGCCGAATGGAGCTCCAAATTTTGCCGCATTGTGATAATTTTACCAAATTGAACTTCAAACTCTGCCGAATGGAATTCCAAATTTCGTCGAATGATGATAGTTTTGCCGAATCGTCAGACAAAATTCGCCAAATAGGGAAATTTTTGGAAGGTCACAGTGATTCCCCCCCCCCCCCCCCCCACTGAGGCGCCCCTGATGACAATGGTCACTGCTCGGGATTCAGTTATTTCTCATTGATGTTTCGGAACAAGACAACTTACAAATTCACCCTGATACGCATTTAAACTTTGCAAACTGTGTATACTCCAACATAACACTCGTAAACAACGTTTGCAGGGAAAAAAGTAACAAAAATAAATGAATATATAATGAAACACGAAAAGATTTTTCGCCTGCAAAAACAAATAAATAAACGAATAACACATAAAACGATAGATCACGTCACTCACTATCTACCAATTACAAGGACAATCGATTGAGAAACGTCAAGTCACAGCAAATGGGTATCAATAGGCAATCTTGGTTGTTCTAAAAAAAAAAGATTAAAAAAATTATATTAATTTGAATTTTTGGCATCTTGAATTCAAATGATGTTTTTCGCAATCACGAGCGTGTGTGTGTGTGTATGAATGCGCGTGTGTGTTTGTGTAGGCGCATGTGTATAGGTGCGTGTGTATGTGTGTATGCGTGTGTGTGCATGTTGTGTATGCAGTGCTGTGGGTGTAGGCGTTCGTGTGTGTGTGTATGTAGGCATATGTGTTTGTGTCTGTGTGCAGGAATGAATGTGTGTATGTGTAGGAGTGTGTGTTTGTGTCTGTGCGTAAGCATGAGGGTGTGTAGGCGTAACTGTGTATGCGTGTGTGTGTGTGTGTGTAGGATATGGACGCAACCTGGAGACGGTTTTCGCAAGAGGAGCAGCATCGTGAGGCCGGACGACGCGACGGTGGTGCTGGCAGAGGGTGCTGGCGGGAAAATAAAATGATAGGAATTAAAAAGTCAGATGAGAACAATAAGCAATCGTGATTGCTCAATAAGAGCATCAGAAAATACGAAAGAAACGAGGAACACTACTCCAATGTTGAATCAAAAGAAAAATACTTTTTCCTTCGAAGGAGAGAAAACAAATGGTTTATTAATATGCTTTAACAGAACACTTAATCGCATTAAACAGATAATTACTTTCTAATCTGAGAAACTCCCGTATGAAGGGGAAAATGGAAACGAAGGACGATTAATACTGCTTTCCCCGTGATTAAATTCCGCAGATATGCATCGTGATGTGAAAATTTAAGAAATTGGGGTCAAACGGAACGCTAAATCAGTTTCCTGATTCACTTAACATTTGGCTCTGATTGATTTAATTTCCTTTTCAATATAAATCAAGCATGTATTCCCATAAATTCCTTCAAATTAAAAAAAAAAGAGTGAGAAAATCATTATATTAACTAGAACAACCAGAAGCGACTGACTAGTAATCTGTTTTAATGCATATTTAATCTGCGATGAACATATATATTTACCGATGTAAGACTTCATCGGATAGGTTCTCTAGTTTAAAAAAAAAAATTCAATAACTTAACCCTATTTTGCGTGTGCCATTTTTTTTTCTCAATTTGTAACGTAGCCCTATTTTTGGCGTGGCCATTTTTTCCCATCCTTTTAAAATCTGAATGTCATTGCACTCGATTTATCATCCGAAATTCTAATAAATGATGCTGCTGTCAAATTTTCTTTGTCACATTCGTCATGTTTATTTTCGAACGTAACGAATATGCTTTCAACAATAAGTATCCTGAGATGTTTTACGCGGTTGATGAGGCGTGAAATTCAAATGTTATCGAATTAATAAAATGTTCAGGAGAGTGTAGAAAAAGCAATTTATTTTGTGCCAAACACTTTATTGAAAAAAAAAAAAAAAGAATAGAAGAATAGAGTAAAGAAAATAAAATACATTTAATGTGTCGATCACAGTCGCTGTAGTAACTTTAAAAATACTAGTCAGAATGCGTTTGTAATAGGGATGTGTCGTTCATGAACGAACGTGTCAAAAAGAACCAATCCTTAAAATGAACGGATCCGTTCGTTCACTTAAAAAAATGAACGACCGTTTTTTATTGATATTTTACTGCAATGTATATGCATATTACTAGTGTATATTATAATATGCAGCATTGTTTTTTCAGTTCAAAGTATTTTTTAACCACCCTCCCCATACGAGGAGAGGGGGGAGGGGGTTGAGCGCCCTCTTTCAGCTGAAATAGGAAGTTAAAATTCCTCCAGTACATTACTATCCACAAGTCCAAAAATATTGAAGGGTGTCCCGTTATTTAGGAAAAAATTTTTTACATGTATTTTTGAAGCATGTGCGCCCATGTTCTTGGCTGGGGGGGGGGAGTGGGCACTCCCTGTTGCTACTCGTATATTTGACCTGTGAAGAAATTGCATATTGATCATTAGTAATGGGAGCAACTTTGGCGAAACTTTGACAGGGAAAAAGCTACTTTTTTGGATTTTGCAACCGTTTCAACACGAATGGCAGAAGCAGAGTCATTGTTGCATATGTATTAATGCGCGGTATATGAGTGATTATGTCTTCGTTGTACCGCGTAAAAAATATCTTTCATAAAACGTTTCGAACAATGCCAACGGAGTAGGCTACTCGCTCTCTACCAATCACAAAACGACTTTTTTTATATTACTTTTTTTTGTGGTATAGCTAAAAAAGTAGATAAATATGTAAACCTTTTTTGTTAACACGCTTTTATTAGCTTCATCTGTATGTATGTATGTATGTATCTTGTAACGGAATCTTGCAGCTCAAATTTCGCCCACTTCCTGCGATCGGATTCTTTTGAAATTTGGCACGCGACCTCATACCCGATGACAATGCAATTTTCTATAATCAAATTAATTAACTCTTTTAATTGTTAGTTTCCTCCAATTTTAATCAATATTTTGGCATAAATTCAACAATGTGAAAATGGAAAAATTAAAAAAAAACATTAAAAAATGCTCGCAAAAATTATTTAAAAATATCTGCAAAAACCTTCAATTTTTCTGCATCAGACAAAATTTGTTCCAATGTTCTAAGGTAATTAGAACATGAAATATAATTGTTTTTAACTAATTTCATAACAAAATTTAGGTGAGCCTTCAATTGGAAATTCATTGCTGATCAGACCATTGTTGAACAAAACTTTTATTCAAATGCATCTCAAATTTTCAAAGTAATATAAATATGATTTCCGCAAACATAAACCGATGACTCACAGTAGCTTCCCATCGGGGTGCCCTTGTCTTAACTTTAAGATATTACCTCGCACTCGTTTTATAAATAATTTCGTCAGTTAAGTCCCAATCTGATTCAAATTTTCATATACCGCACAAAAAGAAAAAAACTTTGCCTCATAATTCCTCCAACATAGGACTAAAAAACAGAAACATAAAATAATAGTTTAAAAAACTAAAAAAACACGCTTTCGTAGCAAAATGAACTAAAAAGTGAAAAATAATCTTTGTATGATAGTAGTTGACCGATCACTTAATTTTAATGTAATACAAAAAAGCGTGGGGGGCTTCTTATCAGGTGTCTTGAATGTCTTCCATCTGTTGTCCAAGCAAAAATGTAAATAGACAGCACCCCACGCTTTTTCGTGTTACATTAAAATTAAGTGATTGGTCAACTACTATCATACTAAGATTATTTTTCACTTTTTAGTTCATTTTGCTACGAAAGCGTGTTTTCTATAGTTTTTTAAACTATTATTTTATTTATTATTATTATTATTTTATGTGTGAATACGTGACAAAAAATGACATAATGAGAAGATTTACAAGGTTAGTTGTCGGAAAAATATCTTATACAACATAATTTGCCCTTTCATCAGCAGCTGTTTTAAATTTGAATAGTTCAGTTTCTTCGCACATTACCAAAATTGTCGGCTGCACTTTTTTTTCCTTAGAATTAGAATATAGGGCAGTCATATTCCGCGAGTAAACTTATGAATAATGCAACAGGAAATACACCAATTTCTCTATTTCGTGAACTCGTTGTACTACATAATTTCGGTCAGAAATGGGAAAAAATGGACATGGAGAAAGAAATTAATAATTTTTATATTGTGATGAAATTTCTCACGATTTCCTGCTCCGTATTATGTTTCTTCACTTTTAATTGCTTTTGAGTTAAATAACAGACTTAAAAGTGATGTACTGTAATGGAATTGCATTCTGTGTTCTGCTAGAAGCAGGTTTTATTTTGGGAAGAGAATTAATCTTGATTATTTCTTATAAGTTAAGTTCTTTCCCGCGAAAAATGAATTGAAAACAGAAACTGGTTCTTGAATGTCAAATTTACCACTTTTTGAAGAAACAGATTCGCAAGCTGAAGTTATTCAAAACCACAAAAAGTTTTTTTTAGCGTAACGTTTATTTTTCCCTAGAAACTACGTCACGTCGATTAATTTTTACATAATAAAATGTGTTTCAGTTTTTTTTTTAGCGTGACGATTATTTTTTCCTAAAAACTACACAACGTCGATTAATTTTTAGGTAATAAATTTTAGGTAGTTTTTAGGGAAAAATAAAACGTTACGCTAAAAAAACCGTTGTTGAATGGACACGTCAACAACGGTTTTTTTAGAGTAAAATTTATTTTTTTCCTAAAAACTACGTCACGTCTATTAATTTTTAGGCAATAAATTAATCGACGTGACGTAGTTTTTAGGGGAAAATAAACGTTACGCTAAAAAAGCCCTTTGTTGAATGGAGACGTCAACAACTTTTTTTTAGCGTAACGTTTATTTTTCCTTGAAAACTACGTCACGTCGATTAATTTTTAGGTAATAAATTAATCGACGTGACGTAATTTTTAGGGAAAAATAAACGTTACGCCAAAAAAAAAACCCGTTGCTGAATGGACACGTCAGCAATCTTTTTTTTTTTTTTTTTTTATTTTTTAGCGTAACGTTTATTTTTCCCTAAAAACTACGTCACATCGATTAATTTTTAGGTTATAAAATGTGTTTCAGAAAGCGCACATTTCTTCCTGGTTTGCGTTTTTATTCTTTACTAATAATAAAGCTGAAAGTCTCTCTGTCTGGATTAGAGATGTGTCGTTCATGAACGAACGAGTCAAAAAGAACGAATCTTTAAAATAAACGGATCCGTTCGTTCACTTAAAAAATAAACGACCATTCTTTTGAACGGTGATCAGTTAAGAACATTTGTATTGATGCACTTGTGACAAAATCGCCTTAAAAAATACATTCATCTTCAAATTTTAACTCTCTTTTAATCTCCAATTTTCTTTTTCTCAGTGCAGTACAATATATTCATTTCGAACCTTTTTACTTTCTGCTTTTTATTCGTCATTTTGATTTAACCGTTGCCATTTATTTGAAATTTTCCAATGTATCCATTAGTAAAGATTTGTGTATCTTGTTTGGGTTACTAACAAAATGTCCACTTCTTATCCCACGCAACTGTTAAAATTCTTCTAAAAAAACCCTTTATCTTTTTTCTGGTCATTCTTTTGTTTCCTACAACATCCCTCTCAACTACCATCTATATTGATTTGACTTGATTTTTTAATTGACGACTTCCAAATCGCTTATTTTACATTCAATATCCTGAGATTTTAAAAAGGATTATTGCTGTCTATTTTTTTATTCCATTTAAAAAAGTATTACGTTATTATTTTTTTTTTAATGTTCTCATCGGTACTGTTGAATAATTTTTAAGCTCCCTAATATTTGGGTGAGTCTTTTTTTTTTAAATTAAGTTATTCGGTATTCCGGCTGAGCTACCGATATATTTGTTGTTACTTATTTCGTTATACATGGTCTATTAGTAATACCATATTTATACATTAGGAGGGGCCGAAAAAATCGAAATTCTGCAAAGCACTTAGCCTTAGTGCAGAAAATTTGTGACTCTGATTACTGTGCAAAATTTTGTGACTCCGAGTTAATGTCTTCTGCTCTGGCAAGGGACTTGAGTTTTTGAAATTTTTAGAAAAACATCAAATAAAGAGAAAATTTACAAATATTTTAAATCCCGCTGAACTTTAACGAACGCGGTTAAGCCGTGCGTTAATATTTTCTGCTCTGGGCAAGAGGTCTGAATTTTGAGAATTTTAGATAAAATTCCTGAAATGCGAGTGACACATTACAAAGTACATACTTAATATGCTGCAATCCTTCGAATTTTTAATCACATCAACGGCATAAGACCGCCCCTTGAACCAAGTGTTTCCTTTCAGGGTTAGGATAAAGAGGGTCAATGCAATGGCCCCCCTTTAAAAACACTATCGTTTTTACATATAAGAGGGCATGATTTTGTGGTTTTCCTATAAAATTTCATTGGGTTCACACCCTTTATCTCCCGCCCCCTGGAAAAATGTGAAATAACGGCCCTGTCTTTAATTTTGTAGACTCTTAACACAAATTATTATGCACATTTTCCTATTTCTGGGTTAATTTCCTCTGCTCGTGGCAAGAGGGCTAAATTTCAATAACGGGAAAAAAAACTTGTTTAAGTTTAATATTAAAAGATATATTAATAAGAATTTTTGGCATCTTGAATTCAAATTATGCAATCACGAGCGTGTGTGTTTGTGTAGGCGCATGTGTGTGGGTGCGTGTGTATGTGTGTATGTATGCAAGTGTGTGCGTGTTGTGTATGCAGTGCTGTGTGTGTATGTAGGCATATGTGTTTGTGTCTGTGTGCAGGTATGTGTATGTGTATGTGCGTGTGTAGGAGTGTGTGTTTGTGTTTGTGCGCAGGCATGAGTGTGTGTAGGCGTGTGTGTGTATGCATGTGTGTGAAGGATATGGACGCAACCTGGAGACGGTTTTCGCAAGAGAAGCAGCATCGTGAGGCCGGCCGACGCGGCGGTGGTGCTAGTAGAGGGTGCTGGTGGGAATATAAAATCATAGGAATTCAAAACAGAGTCAAGTGAGAACAATAAGCAATCGCGATTGCTCAAAGAAAAAAAAAATTTTTTTTTTTTAATCGTGTGGCTGTTGAGGTGGGTAGAGATTAAAAATTTACAAGGTCTTTAATGATAATCTAATAGCATGTAAGAACAAGTTCGATTAAAAATCAATGTTTTTATACGGTTACAAAAACTCTCTGGGAATATGCAAAAAAATAGAACTGCATTTAGGATATAGAGTTCTATTCACTGAGGAAAAATTATAAAATTACTTTCAAACTTGTTAACTATGCGTTATTAAAACTGCAAAATGTACTTTTTCGAGCAATTGATGGAATCAATTACATTGATACCTTTCTGGCAAATATCTTAATGCACGTAGGAATTCCCACGCATGCTTAGCTCCGTCTCTGACAGAATGGTTAGTTTTAATTTCAAACCAGGATGGAGTACATATATTAATAAATTTGACCAAAATTTGAAACTTAGTTGGTGGGTTTATAGTAGAAGTGTACAACCTCAATATTATATTAGCTGTTTTCAGACAGAGAGAGACATATTTAGCTCATCCAAATCGCGGTTATGAAGATAAGAAGAGCATATGCCTTACTTCATGGCATGTGATCTCTTATATAATTAAAAACTGAGCATATCTATGTATGTCCAAGCTTCTTCTCCCGAACGACAGTGAACTGACCATCGAAACAGGTATCGATGGATTCGTAATCCTCCCGTCTTCATGTTTGGCTATTTAACATAATCCTCCGATAATAATTAGCGGAGATATCAATTAAAATCTATTAATTATGACTCTTAGATTTCGACATAAAATCCCTATTTTTCGAAGGCTTTCCTCCATTCAAATTATTATTCAGTGCTTCATCTCAACTTTCCGCAACAACGCTTTTATTAAAATGTATAGCGGTGAAGAAAATCATTGAGATGAAATATCTGTTGCCATTTTTTTTCTCGAATATGAACAGGTAAAACTCTTGTTTTTGTTTAGAGGCTTTTCCTGTAATCAGGGGATTTAAAATGTTTACTTTTTGGTTGTTTTTCCGCAAAACTGCCCCAAAACTTTACTAATTTTTTTT
Source organism: Uloborus diversus (assembly GCF_026930045.1). NCBI lineage: Eukaryota > Metazoa > Arthropoda > Arachnida > Araneae > Uloboridae > Uloborus > Uloborus diversus. The sequence continues at coordinate 219,700,316 of NC_072732.1, forward strand.
TTATTTTCTTTTTGTTCAAGCCTGAGGGTTGAACAGGCGTGTCACTTGACATAACTTTTATTTTCGAGGTAGACCGTGCAAAGCCGGGCGACGCAGCTAGTATTAGTAATAAATATTGTTGGTCTTTACTCAAAATCGTCGGGTCAGTTTGCATTCTAACGGCTTGAAACAATTATGGGACGCATTTCAGAGTTGCACAGCCTTTTTCTAATTTTATTGGAGCAAGTTTTGGAGCCTGTCGTTGAACCATCAAAAAACTGGAAGAGATGCCGCAATAAGAGTTCGTTAAGATGTAAAAGGAAAACAGCCCACTGGAGGGGTCTGCGAAGCTTTTGTGCCAACTGGCGAATGATACCAGCTTTTAATCTAGTGAATTGAAAATATTTTGAAATATGCATCAGGTACAACAGACAACTTTTAACGAATATTTAAACCACGTGACTTCCTTATCATTTTCCCCGTATAAGCAAAGAAATAGAACCTATTTCAGTTCAAAACAGGCCCGTTATTTCGATGTTTTCGGGGGGAGGGGAATAAAGAGCGTGAACTCAATGAAATTCTTTTTAAACTACAAAACCACGCCCACTTATATGTAAAAACGTTAGTTTTTTTTAAAGTAAGGGGGGGGCATTGACCCCCTTCACCCCAGCCCTGAAAGAAACACATGTTTTAAGGGGTGGTCTTATGCCGTTGATGTGATTAAAAATTCGAAGTATAATGTGTCACTCGTATTTAAGGAATTTTACATTAAATTCTCAAAATTCGGACCCTTTGCCACAGCAGAAAAAAATTACTCGCAGACTTGAAATTGTACGCAGGAGTTTGTGTTAGGAAGTTAGAAATTACCACACTAAGGCTTAAAGTTCAGCGGAATTTAAAATATTTCGTAATTTTTTTCTTCATTTGATGTTTTTCTAAAAATCTCAAAATTTCAAGTCTTTTGCCAGAGCAGAAGACATTAACTCAGAGTCATTACATTTTTCACAGTAATTAGTGTAAGGGAGTCACAAATTTTTCCGAACTTACGGTAAGTGCTCTGCAGAATTTCAATTTTTTTTCGGCCCACTCTAGTGCTGTTTCTGGAAAAATTTAATAACTTAATTTTTTGACATGCGGAAATAGAACCTGCGGTTTTGATAATGGAAACATATCTTACCACTCGGCAACTGAGAAATATCCTTTAAAATGAACTATAATTGCTTAATGCATATAAACCTGAATAAAGTTTTTCGATTCATTTTTCATAGGCATAGTTCCTTACTTTTAGATAAATTTAGTTATCTTTCCTTCAAAAAATATTACTGATCTAATGAAACATATCGAATGTACGCAGGGGCGGATCCAGACAGAATTCTCGGAGGGGGCCATTTGAAAAAATACAATGCTTTGGAAAATTTTTGAATTTTACAAATATCAATATAGCCCACCTTTAACTAGAGCATTTTTAAAGGGATTTTCACTAGGCGACGCAAGTTTAACATAAAGGCTGTAACCTCCCAACTGTTTTTAAATGAACGAAGTTGTTCAAATGAACGAGTTAAATGGACGGATCAAAAGAATGAACGATCCTCTGATGAACGGATCATTAAAAAGAGCATTTCTCACCTCTAATCTGGATGTCCAGATCTCTGTGACGTGCATTGCGCCTAGGCCGTTCTGCCAATTTTCATGAAATCTTCACTAATAATAAAGCTGAAAGTCTCTCTGTCTGGATGTACGGATCTCTGTCTGTCAGGATCTCTGTGACGCGCATAGTGCCTAGACCGTTCGACCGATTTTCATGAAATTTTGTACAGAATTAGTTCGTAGCGAAGGGGTGTGCACCTCGAAGCGATTTTTCGAAAATTCGATTTTGTTCTTTTTCTATTCCAATTTTAAGAACATTTTACCGAGCAAATGATCATAACGTGGACGAGTAAATTATCAAGTTGTCATAACGTGGAACCGTAACATGGGCAAGCAAATGAACATAGCAAATTGGCGAGAAATTCATCATCAATTATTTGTAAATGTACAGGCGAACCAAGAATGACCTTTTCATTTCCTACTACGGGCAAAGCCGTGCGAGAACCGCTAGTTGAATGATACAAATGATTAAGTGTGGAATGTGTGAAATGATCCTATGTAGTTTTGTTACTTTCATTGTTTTTTTACTGTAATAAAAGGTACGTTTGCTTAGTTAAGTTAGATTTATTTTGCTTATTTTCCATACCACCCGGATTACCCGGATTTTTGTTAATCTTGACTGCTTTTGGTCCCATTTAGTCCGGAGAAACGCGAATCTACTGTAGACACTGTAGAAAACAGTAAAATCCATAATTGTAGTCTCAAGTCCAAAAAAAAAATTTTTTTTTTTAATGAGATGGAAGATGCGATAGTAAAAAGGGAGCTGCACTATTTAGCTATTTTAACCAGCAGAAGGTTTGAAATTTTGAATTAAAAATTTTTGGACCAAAAACAAATGTGTTAAAATTCAAATTTAAAAGGCGGACAAAAAAGCCAGGTTGCCTTGCGGGAGGGGGGGGGGGGAGCCAATCAATCAATCTATCAACGGCTAACTTTTATTTTCAGTTGTGTTTCTGCATCTGGCAACACTGAATTGTTGATTTTAGAAGTTTGGATTCGAATGTTCTTGTGATGGAATGTCGTACTGTACTAAAGTTAATAAAGACATAAACTGGTGGAAGTTGATATCTCTCTTCTTTCACAAGTGAACTAATCTAAAGGAATAATAGCGTACCTACAGCTTTGATGTTGAATTTCCCTCCTCCCCCCCCCCCTCCTTCCTCTTCTTTAATAGTTATGTTTTCATGTTTTGCAAGTTGTTATTCAGAAAAGAACTGCTTACTTATTTATAGAATTTATTATCCTTCTATGTTTGTTTGCCAGAGATCTAATTAAGATTAGAGCAAAAGATTAGATCAAGTTTTGAATCTTTCACCCTTTTCAAACAAGTATTAGCATTCATTAGGAGAAATCAGCAAAATGAAAATCGTCACGGAAGCTAGCTGCTGAAAGTTCACTCTTATTAATCTGGCGTTCCGAGCCCGAAATCAATTAATAACGCGGAAACACTATCGCTGAACCATTAAAAGTCAAACAACCGAAGACAATGATAATGAAAAAAAGGAAGGTAAAGACCGGCCACTTCTATCGGTTATTACTCCGGCCGCGAAATTCGCTGCCTAAAATAAAAACTCAACCGAGGTAGAGGAAGCTCAAAGGTAAACAACATGGCTGCTACTGTGACCGAGTAACGGATGTTGCCATTCTTTGGGAAGAAAAAAAAGAGCTCGTCTGACAGCCGGAAACTCGGGCTGTGTTGTTTTAGTTAGCTATGTGTTAACACCCACCTTTGCTCGTTTGTAAAAATCATTTTTCTCGGTAAGCAAACAGAACTTTAGAACAAAGTTTTTCTGAAAGACGGTGTTGTAGACGTGAAAATAGTATTGAAGAAAGAAAACTCCAATAAGTTCTTGCTGCGGTAAGGGATACGACAGGTCAACTAGAACTCGAGTTTTTTTTTTTTTTTCTTCTTTTGTTATTTTCTTTATTTTAAAGTACCAACGAATATCACAAGTGAAAAATTTTTACTGATACTATTATAGTTGCCAAGCTCTTTTTTTTTTCTTCAGTATCTCTTTAAGCAATTCGATATGTTGCACGAGCTCACAAACGGAGGGAACTTAGACAGAAATATCGTCTGTATTTTGCTTTTCATTTAATCATAATGACCACGAAAAAAAAAAAAAAAAGATATTGTGCAGAGATGAATTTGAATAAGAAGTAGCCCTGATAAATTTTTGGTTCTGATTGCTCCTAGAGGGAGTGAGAGTATTTTTGAAAGTTTTCTCGTTGAGGGTAATTGCTGTGTAAGTAGAAACAAAAATAGATGTCAATAAGTCAGTATTCAGGTGCAACGCATAGGAACTGATGCTGCGTAGTTTTTGACCCCAATCGATCAAAGGGGTGTTCTCCATAGCTCTGAGCACGGGAGTTTCCTTAGTTACCACGATACCAGACCCATCATCTTGTAATTTTTCAGTGAGGGAGGGTCAGAAGGTAAATACTCAATGTAAAGTACCAGAAACAGCAAAACCCACGCCCTCTTGAAATTAAACACATTGATTCCCCAAAGCCAGGGGGCAATCTCCCTCCCTCCCCCTTCCGACCCTGGTAAAAAGAAGGGCCTGCATGGAACTCTCGAACTGAAAATGAAAAAAGAGAAATAGAAAGTATGGAGAAACACACCGTAGTATTTTGATTGTACCATGCATTTTCGGTAAAATTATGGCTTACTTTAGTTTTGACAACTAAAGTAAGCCATAACTGTATTACTTACAACCATAATTTGTAAACTATTAGGTTTTAATCACGTAAAAGTATCTTTTTTTTTTAAAGATACTTAGGGCAATATGAAATTGAATAAAATTTTATGTTTCATGTTTGCTGATTTCTCATTCCCCAAGTGTCTTTTTTTAAAACGATTCTTTTACTCATAATTCCTCACTTCTCTGTTGGGGAACCCCATATTTTAGGGAGTTAGTTTATTTCCTTAGTAGAGTGGAACACACGTCTGAAAACTTCTCCGCAAACCGACGCACAGTGGTGGATTTCACAAATCTAGCTGGACAAAAATACTTTGGTTTGTCAAACCGAGTTAAAAGTTTAAATTCCGTCGTTATATTGATAGTAAGCCTAAAACTACATAAAATAAAAGCGTCAGTAACTAGAATTTTCACATAAAACTACATAAAACAAAAGCGTCAGTAACTAGAATTTTCACATAAAACTACATAAAATAAAAGCGTCAGTAACTAAAATTTCCATCATCTTCAGCAGAACTACTGTCTGAGGAACTGTAGTATATCTTTTGATTGTTTCTCAACAACAATGCAGCTTCTTTAGATAGTGAATTCTCATGTTTTTTAGAGTTGCTTCTCAGCTTTGTAATTAAAGGGTCAGACGTAATAAATAACATATGTATTATGTCTTCCAAAGTTTTTTGCCTTGAACATTTTCGTGAGAAATGTTCTCGGAAAGCTTTGAAATCTTTATTTCAAGCCTCTTGCGCTTCTTCAGAAAGTTGTCCTATTGGTAGAATGGCATGCTCAATAATTTGTCTTCCATGAATTAACAACTTATGCACACTAGCCGGCATAAAATACCAGTCATATAGTTGAGCATACAGTTTCGCAGTGTCAAAAGTAAACTTTTCAAATTCGTCTTCAATTATTTCTTGTTCACTAGAAACGGCTTGTAAAATTATTGAAAAACGCTGTATAAGTCCAATGTCTAATCCCGTTATATCGGATTTCAAAGTCGGATTAGCAAAAAATCTGCGAGCAGTGTTTCCGTCATTTGTTGTTCCAGAAATTTGCTTCGACATATCTTCGACACTAAAAGGCCCATTTCTTTTCTAAATCTGTCTTGAATATTTTTTTACGCCTTTTTACCGTTTCCTTATCTTCTTGATTTCTTACTTGCCATTTTTTCACTTCAAGTTTATATGACAAATGAAGAAGACACTCGAAGCATCTGATCCAAGCATGCAAACCTGATATTCCAAATCTGAATTTTGAAGGATCTATTGATTTTTGAGTATGTTTCTCAAGCGCATTCATTTCTTTAGCACAAGCTCCGCAAATGTAACATTTTTGATTAGATTGTTCATTTAGAATGCTATAAATTTTCCCATCAACCATAGTCATTAGCAATGATTGTCCCACCAAAAATTCTCTATCATTAATTTTTATTTTTGAAGGACAAAGGCTTGCTATTTGAGATTCTATTTTATCAACTTCTTTCTTGATTGATGTTGGAGTACCTTTTTCAAAAATTACTTTTATTGGTCTGCAATATCTGGTTGAAGATGGCCGAGGATTTTTCCGGAGCTCCTTTTCTTGACTTTTTAATTGAAGTGGTACTAATGAAATAGTAAACACATATGAATCATCGTAACAGACTTAAGTGCTTTCGAATTGCTGTTCATAAATGCTTTGACCAGAAGCTCCGTCACATCCCCATTTAAAAATCATATTTATGGAAGAAGTATCTACCGTTAAAGGTTCCTCGAATTCTTCACATTCACTTTGAAAAAGCCGCAATATTGTATGATTTATAAGCGACTGAAGATTTATTTCGGCAGAAATGTCAGTTATAAATATATAACATTTGGATAACATTTTTTCTTTGATTCTAATACTTTTTCATAACATGGATATATATTTGCATTCTGATTTTTAGCTAATTTGTGTGTTTCAATGTACTGACTTTTTGTCAGTTTTGTATTTACATAGTAGGCTAAAGCTTGGTCAGGAGTTAGTTTCACCACTTTATTTGTTACGGTTCTTTTTAAAGCCGTTTTAATTCTAGTAACTCTTTTTGGTGACACATTTACTTGTTGTAAGAGTTGTGCAGCATCTCGTTTTCCTGAAGAACGAAGACTAATTTGAGCGGCAAAAACTAATTGCTCTGAACTATTACCTTGAATAACAGATGCGACTTTACGTTTCTTAGTTTTAAGGCTTGAATTTTCAAAAGTTGTTGTAGGTCGACCGCGAGCTGCAAAATTTTGCTATATTTTTGAAGATCCTGGAAGTCTTATGACAGCTTCTTTAACAACTCTTTCATCAAATATAATATCACTTTTTAACCAAATAGAATGTTTTCGCAAGAAAGTTTTCTGTGAGGAAGAGCAACGCTTCCATTTGTCTTTTACATGTACACAAAAATTATTTACAGTATTTACAACACTTAGCTTAATATCATGCTTACAGTCATTCAAGTTTAAAGTTTCAATCACAGAATTATGTACACTATTCGAGTCCTTATTTAGAAGCCAAGCATCAAAAAGAGTTTGTTTTTTTAATGAAACCATTAAATCAGCATAAATTCACATGTATTAATGATAGGAAAATATATTTGTTTCACTTACATATGCAGAGACGAACGTTATTACTACCATCTGCACTGCATTCCAAAAAAAACTTTAGAATACTTATAAAAATTACTTATAGTTGCCAAAAGCAAAAAAAAGGTTTAAAAATAAACAACAGACGACATTCAACAGCAGACGATAGTTAAAGAAACATTACTGAAGGGAAAAGGAAATCAAATATGATCATCTTTATTGAATAGAAATTTAGTTTTTGGCACCATGATTCATGAAAATTGATAATACTCGTATGGCCGGATATATCCGGCTATAGTATTTTGCCCAGATGTTTTTAGATATACCAGGTACATTAAAACGTAAATTAGAAGGCGAGGCTCGTGGAGAATTTTTTTGCTGCTCTAATAACTTTTGATGAAATGGTGTATTATTCGTCACTTTTTATCTTGGAAAAAAAATGCATCTAAAACTCGCATTTAATTAATGAAACTGATAAATAATATTAACATTGGATAACACAATGACAATATATAAACATAAATAATTTAAAATTAGGCAGACAAATTTTAACGATAATCAATTTTCTTCCATGTAGAAAGTCACAAAATGCACTTATGCTAAAAGCGAACTTCAACCCATTACAGGAAAAAATTCAGGAACTTCCCGTCCAAATTAGACATGGTTCCCTGATTTATAGGTATTTAAGTTTCTAATAAAATATTAGTTATCGCGAAATAACAATGATGCAATTTTGATTTTTGTCCAGCTAGATTCAATAAATCGATCACTGTGCGACGCTTGCGCACCTTGACGAGATTTATATGAAGGAATTGCAGAAAGTTTCTGAATAGCCACAAAAAGAATTTGCCTAGTTTTCGGTCTTGTTTAACGGTTTCTTTTTTATCAAAATGATTTTAGATAGATTCCACTAAATTGAGTTTTGCTTGGTCGTATTCATATTTTACGGAAAGAGGAATTTAGACACATTTGCTCGACTATAATGAACTTTAATCCTGGACGTGCACCGTTGTTCCTTGGTCCTCTTAACAGAAGTGTAATTCTCGACGACTGGTCGGTCAACCTTTTAGTTGATTCAACTGTGTCCGGACATTACCAAGTGCTCGCTCTACACGCAAATAAGTCAGTTGAATCTACTCAGATCAGTTTTAACAGCATCGTTGAGCAGCTGCTCGAAAAAAGTCGGCTTATTAGAAGAAAAGTGGATTTAACTGAGTTGCCTCATGTGAAGACAACGAAAAACGGCATTCAACTAGTTGAGAGGCAACTTTTTCCAAAGTCAATTCAACTGAGTTTACCTCGTGTCTTGTAGACCTTCCTTGGGATCATTGGATCCTGTTGGTAATCAGGGAATTTGGAACGAGTGAGTTTTTGGAGTTGCTAAAATTTCGTTGCTGACAGCATTCTCTTCCACGGGAATTTGTCTTGCTGTCAGCTAACCGACGATGCTTCAGTCTGCTGCACGTGAAAATGCCCACATGTTGCTAATGAGGTAGAAGCGCTAAATCACGCGAATGAAGCGACGTGCCCCGCATATTGAAATCCCATTTTAATAAGTTCGAGTAAGTCCAAATCCGGGGCATTCTAGCCTTGGTCCCTCCCACCTGACCCCAACACGCCATGTGTCTTGGAATGCGTGTTAATGATTCACTCGAATTAATCGGCCTTGCCTGCAGCAGCGGTCGAATCTCTAGTGACCTCTGGTGTTTACACAACCTCCTACCCGATCATCTCCCTATTGACATTCGGAGGCCGGAGTTTTCTTTTCGAGAGGCAAAGCCGACAATACTGACCGTCAGTATTATTCCAGCCGAGCTATAAGTAATCGTTATCGACCTCATCTGGAGTTATGATGCTTTAATTCTCTGTAATCGGATTACTACTGAATTGTTGACGAAAAACAACACGTCAGTTTTTAAGATGGATGCCTTTTTTCTCTTCTAGTCTGACGTAAATAACAAAAGTATCAGAATGTTATTGTTTGAAATATGGTACAAAATAAGATTATGCAATATGTACATTCTACATTTTAATCTTCCTAATACTTTTTTTTTTTTACATATAGTATAATATTCAGAAAACAAAGGTTGAAAATGAAGAATCCGAATAAGTCATGTGATTTTTTTTTTTTTTTTCTCTCTCTAAAAGTAGACTTAAGATCTTCTATTGTCTGGGGCATAGAATTTGTTGATGATTAATTTGACGAAATGACTTATATCGTACGAAATGACACTTCCTTTTGTAATATGTTAGGCTCTTGCTTATTTTATATTTATGCATGCTCATTTATGTTTGATAAATAAGCAAAATAAATAAATTAGGCCGTAAAGCTTTTCATGTTAGAGTTTACATATTATTATTATTTTAATTTATTTTTAAGTTTATAAACTTGACCTTAATTCATAACCCGAAAAAACTTTTAAAAATTTTCACTACAGGAGGAAACTTGTACAGATGTGTCGTAATTTTTTCACCAGCAGAACTTAAGTTTTTGTAAAGAAACGAAAACTTTTCCACAACTCTGAACTAGCCCTTCCCTATCAGAATTCTACAGAGCACTGTTGTTTAACATAAAATAATCATATCAACACTATTTATTGCTATCTACTACAAGTATGATGCATTTAATATAGATTATAGCATCAACAACTATTACATACTAGAAATAATGTAAATTAAATTTCGTGCGAATTTAATTATGTAGTTAAAAATCCTTGATATAAAAACTTTTAATAGGCATAGAAGATTCACCTAAAAGTCACTTTCTTCACCTTAATTTTTGATGAAGTAAAAAAAAAAATGATTGCATCAGTAGCTATATTATCGTCAGAACACAAAGATGTTTAAACTGCTGCTTTGCTTCGAAAAGGCTTAATACTTCTTCTGCATTGGAAAAGAGTTTCTAGTAAGCCCGAAACATGTGTGTGTAATACACGTTTGCAATTGTATGCTGTGATACCATGATACTGTTTTATATCATTCACAATGGCTATTTGAGTTCTAATTACTAATGATGCAATAACATTATAAAATTACTAATTACGCAATAACATTATACTTTTCTCTCCATCAGCTCCGCATCCAGATTCATCCGGAGAGCGCCGCACCGCCATGAGACGCCTAACTCGTTGATCTCGTTCTTCCCCGACAATGCCCGGCACCACGAGGTATTCTGCGACGTTCGATCGCACGTACGAGGAAGATGACCGGGTGCCACCCGAGCCCGCCATGAACGGCCGCCGGTCCCGCTCACTGAGCCTGCAGGCCAATGGCGCCCTCTACACGCCCCTCCCGGGCGGCAGAACCCCACAGCAACGGTCGTCGTCGACCGACAATGGACCTGGCAAGGTGCCAGAGCACATTCCGACGAGGACGGTCGCCAAGACGACGGTCAAGAGCCACACCAATCCTTTCCAGTTTGTGAAAGTCGGCACTTGCCCGCTCTACAGGAAGGTAGGTCCAGATTTATTTCTTGAGATTGGATATATGTGAGGTAACCAATAAAGTTCTTGCCGTTTTTTTATGGTCAAAGAGAAAATGACTTGCAGAAAGTTTAACCCATTTTTAGTCCTGAAAGTAATCCCCATCAGCATCGAAGACCTGCTGCCAACTTGTCTCGTCTTACTCAATCCCCTTGCAGTAAAACTCATGGGTCTTGGACCCAAAGAAGGCCATGAGTGCTCTTGACGCAGATCTGCTTCATTCTTGAAAGTTTTTCCACGAAGATGATTATTCAAAGAGTGAAAGAGGTGATAATCTGTTGACACAAGGTTAGGTGAGTAAGGAGGATGGCACAAAATCTCCCAACCAAGTCGCAGAAATGTATGTATGACCCCATGCGACCGGATGTTATCATGCAGGAAGAGAACTCCTTTGCGTTTCACCTATGATGGCCCCTTCAGTTGTAATGCATGTTGTACACATTCCAATTACTGCAACGACATGACCGATTATTGACTATCCCACCAGATATAGAGCATGATCTTCCGTGAGTGTGTAGGGTCTTTTCTTTAGGTATGAGGGATAGTGTCTCTTGGTGACATCCAATGTTTGGAACGCTTGAAAGTGTTCAACAAGACCCTCTTTTCGTGACTAATAAGCAATTAATCGAGTATGGAGGCGCCACAGCACTGGAAACGCAATGACATACAAGTTGAGACTCGTTGGTTCTCCCTTTAAAACCTCAACTTTTCTTCCATATTGTTCGAGTCTAGCCCGACAGAATTTCCATGCCTAAAATTTTCTTAAACCATGTGATACACTAATTTGTATCCCTATTTTCAAGAATTCTACGCCTGTCTATTCTCAATGTGATGCCTCGAATCTTAGTTGTAGTTTGATTATTGAGTTTAGAGTAGGGGTTAGTTTGATTATTGAGAATTCCCTCAGTGGAAGGGCGAGTGGCGGATAGCTTTCGATTTCAAACTGCACGGGAATCAGAAAGTATAGTGAACAGAACAGCAATCTGCATCGTTCTGGCTTCCTTGGCTATGCAATTTAAAAAATATGAATCAAGTTAGTGGTATGGTGTATTACGCGCGTGGATGGGGGGGGGGGGTAGCTTCGAAGCTATGATTTATGAATTATCTCACAGAAAAGTGGACACGTGCATTTGCATCAGAATGATTACAGTTATGACAGTGCCACCGAACAGGGATATAAACGAAGGTAATAATTACGCCCCGCATGAAGGGACAATTGATCGAACGTTAAGTCGTGCTATACGTAGATGCTTCCAGCTCTGAGCAACGCGTATAATTACGGCTTCTGATTACGGAAAATGAACGTATTGCGGACATCTACCGGTGAATGATGACTGTCAATGCTGAGCACTATTCTGTAGTGGGAAGGTAAAGGGCAGAATCTGCAAATTTTTTATCTTTTTGCATTTTGTAGTCTATTGCACTTCAGCTGTATTGTACACTAGTGTTACCCGCACGGCTTTGCCCGTAATAGAAAAATTAAAAGGTCTTTTGGTTCGCCTGTATATTTACAAATAATGTATGGCTATTTTTTTCGCCAGTTGGCTTGTACCTATGTTACGGTTCCACGTTATGATAATTTCGTATCTCGCCAGTTGGCTTGTGCCCATGTTACGGTTACACGTTATGATAATTTCGCAATTTACTCGTCCATCTTATGATATTTTTGTTCATAAAACTGGAATAGAATAAGAACCACATCGAATTTTCGAAAAATCGCTTCGAGGTGCACACCCCCATGCTACAAACTAACTTTGTGCCAAATTTCATGAAAATCGGCCGAACGGTCTAGGCGCTATGCGCGTATCCAGACATCCTACAGACATCCTCCGGACAGAGAGACTTTCAGCTTTGTTATTAGTAAAGAAGATAAAGAAGATTGCTTAGTTGGTTTTCACCGAAAAGGAAGTACAAGAACGTCAAATTACAACATTTCCTTATTGTTAATATGGAATCCAAAACGCGCTTTTTCTGTTACCTCAAAAGCTTATTTCTGCAGATACTGCCCTTTATCATTCTATGACAGTTAGCTCGAACGCCAGTGTACATTTGTTATCCAAGTTTTCGGGAAGGTTGGCAAATGATATCGGATCTGCCAAGACGGGACCAAACGAACGTCATGATCACCAGCTAAGTAAATTCCGTTAAGAACAGTTTGCACAGAGCACATCTGCCGCGCAGCGCACAATTCAGATTTGTTACCCTTCGACCCATTTCATGTTTAGCTCACTTAAGAGAGAATAGGGTCGTTTCCAAAATTTAAAAAATATTTTTTCTGAAAGAAAATGCTTAAAAACATAGGATCTGACCATTTTTTAAAAAATTTGACTAGGTTTAATATGTTTAAAAAAATTACTTTAATCGGTGCGCTTTCATTGTTTACGCTTCTGCCGATGACATTACAAATGATGAAATGCTATTCACTGTTGCCATTTGCAGAACGTAATATTTAATTTGCTTCTTTACTCACTTGTACTGGCAACGATATGGTTGATAGCAAGCGTAGAGCACAATATTTAATTCGCTTCTTGATTATCATAACGTGGAATCGCGGCAGACAGGTGCGCTAAAAGTACATCATTTTTGACGTCATAAAGACCACGCCTTGTTTGAAAAATCGGACATTTTAAAAAATGATTTGAAAATTAACTGTTGGAGAAAATTAAAGTATTTTCTGAATCCATGTTATTTTTTCTTTCGCTTATTCTACTAATTTCAATGACTAAAAGTAGTACTTTTGACTGAAGGAAACAACCACATTATATGGGTAACATTTCCATTAGAACGATGAAGTGAAGGAAACTGTGCTGGACTTTCTAAAAATAAACCACGACCTTTTATCAGCAATGGTTGTATTGCTGAAACGATGAAACCTATGTAGCAACTATAGTGCACTATAGTAGCAACAACCCCATCATGATTTCTATTAATTTTAATACAGCCATTGTTCTTTTTCCAACTTGTTAACCTTTCATTTCATCAACATCTGACTATTTATGAGTGATCCAGTAACTGAACTATTGCCGGTGCGGAATCGTTTATGATCAAGCTCAGCCTTGGTTTATTTTATCCCAACTGTGATAGTATAATTTGAAAATACTTTTTGGCATCTTTTGACTAGCAGAAAAGCGTTTTGTTTTGATTATACTCTTGAAAAAGAGGTCCTTTCAAATTTTACTTTTCAATTATATTTTGCAAGCTGAGAATTTCGTGGTTAAGGAATTATTATGACACATGAAATGGTAATTAAAGTATGTACTATACAGTTAAAATCATCTCCGAATTATCGAAATCTTCCCAATAGATGGTTCCTGAATTTTGAATATATGTATTTTACGGGTCGTTTACAGTAACGTGGTCGCTTGGCGAGATTGTTAATAAATAATGGAGTGGGTAGATTATTTTACGTTTTAGTGAAACTTTAATTGCCAATTAATGTTCTATTTATTTGGCGAAATATTTTTAGTTTTAATGAAACATTAAATTTTTTTGTGACCTAAATATTTTATTTAGCGGAATTTTCATATTTGAATGAGATTTTTAGGGACAAATGTAGTAACATTAAATTTGTTTAAATATCTACTTACATATGGACATCCTCTAGACTCCGGTGCATAAGCTAAATGATCTTCTACCCAGAATGGCAATGATATTCAGGTATTTAAATCCGCATTTTTCTACTCGACTGCAAAGAACTTTCGAAAACAAAAACAATGTGCTGTTCTTCCGTTGTGCCTTCGAAAGATGGTGCGCCCTGCTTAAAATTCAGAATTTCATGCATATATTATTCAATATTACAAAGAGGATGCCATGAAATCATGAAGCGTTTCGACGCCAGAGCCCAGTTTTAGGTCCAATATTCGTTCCTTGCATTCGAATGAGAACGGACAATCTTCTGCATGTGTTCACGGATATTGAAAAAACATTACGAAAACGTAAGTAAATGATTTATTCTCTGTCCATTTGGATGTTTTTCTGCAATCGGAATCCGAATTAGGTATCGCCAATTGTCTTGGTTAATCCCTCTTGGCATTTGGCGAAAATTTGGAGTTTGAAAATACTCGCCAAAATATTTTTGCATGGTTGAATTGCTAGAAAATTTAGAATGGTGACTTCATGTGAAATTGTTATCGAGTCGAGCAACACATAAGGCTCTAAGTTTGATTTTACGAGAGAAAAATAGTCCCAGTTTTTGTTTTCATTTTTGCGAAAGTTTCAAGAGCTAACTAACCAACCCTACAATTTTGACGTTAAGTTCTAAGTTTCTTTAAGAAGCCTGAGACTTTGATATATTTTTTTTAACCTACCTAATATTACTTGCACACAACTGCTTACAAAACAAAACTTTATTTAGGCTGGTTTCATCCAGCGACAGTGACAAAATCTTTGTTCTCACTTCGTTGGTTTTACACAAATTTCGCAACTCTTCCGCATGTTTCCAACCTCTTATCCGTGGATGTCATTTTTTCCATCGTAAGAAATTTCTACCACCGTTTGCTCAAAGGACTATCATTTGTCGATTGAGTAATGACGTAAAATGGAAACTAAAACAGCCGTCGCAATGATCACATAACGGTTCAACGGGGTCAACAACGATGTACTTTATTGCGCCATGTTAATCTGAAAAATCAGAGCAATATCAACTTTGGTCATGTGAGGATAGTAGGGGAAGGTGGGGTACCTCAGACCTATTTTCACTTTTCAATTTTTAATTTCATAATTATTTGCCAAATCTAACTACAAATACCTATATTTAAAACTTTGATTTTTTACACAACATATAATTATCTTAAAAATGTGTTTAACTTATTTCAATTACATTTTTAAAGAAAAACAGAAGAATGCAATTAGTGCCGGGGTACACCACCGGTGGTGTACTTTGGATCTTGCGATGGTGTAACTTGGACCAATGATTAACAGGTAAAGAAAACACGATTTTCAGTAAGAACATCACTATTTATCAATCAGTAAACCACACATAAATTTAGAAATACATTTTTTATTTGTTTCAAAGATAAATAAAAATTTAGATCTTATTATCTTATTACGTTTCACTTTTTTAATAAAATGACAAAATAGCTTCTGAAAACCGTACTGAAGATTATTTTTTTAAGGTACACTTATTTCTAACAAAGATTGTAATTGGATAAGTCAATTCCAAATGTTAACTTCTCGAGCTGCCTTTTAGACCCACCGGATAGTATTGGGTGTTTCAGCTTGAATATGATATCATAACATTTGATTTTTGTCAACTTCATAAATGGTAGGCTTCTGACGGTTTGGATCTGTTTTCAGATATTTAACTTCATATCCCTTCATCAGCAATAGAAATAATCTCTGCAAGAAAATATTTGATAGTTTTCTTGCCAGCGAATTTCAAACAAAACCAAAAACAACACTAATCTGAATATTAACGTTATCTGGATCTTCTAGCTCATTAAAATCTTCCTCTGAAATATAGAATTCCTCATATAAATCTTCAATATTCTCCAGTTCAGACTCTGAGGAATAATCAAGTTTTCTCTTAGCTGGCCTGGTAGGGGGTTTTACTGTCTTAGTATGCTTTACTTTTTTCAATGCCCTGTTAGCCTTTTCTATTTCAAGAAGCTCTTTCTCGGGTGTATCGGTCAAAGTACAAGACTTTCTTTTAGGTCATCCCTAACAGAATTGTTTTCTCGGTAGTGCGTTTGGGTATAGCCTTATTTCTTCATTAGTGACAGTAACAATGCTTGACAAAGAAGTACCTACTGGCTTCAGATATTGACACACCAGTAACATCATAAAGTAAAAACCCAGTTAAACCATCGCCCAGTTAACCATCACCCAGTAAAATTTTAGGAGTTGTAACAACTGTGCAGAAGTGTGTATCTTGGACCAGTCCAAGGTACACCACTTGTATTGGTTTCGAGGTACACCACTTGGTTATAAAAAACAAAGTAGCTGACCATTATGTTACAGTTAGGTCTAACTTTGTTTCAAGCACATGGTGTTACAGTTAGAACATGACTGTATAATGCATGTCCTTCATTTCAGAATAAGCAATATATGTTTCATAATAAAAATACATAAAAGTATCTGGAAAAACCTACTTTTGAATGGTGGATTTCCTTTTTCAATAATACTTCAACCAGATTAGCTTTCAACAAAACAGAAAGGTATGCACTGAGACCTTTAGTGGCAAATACTTTAACTACTCATGTTACTATTCAACTATTTCAGGGTGGCGACAGATCAGGGAGATCAGGGAAAAGTCAGGGAATTTTATTAATCAGGGAAAAGTCAGGGTAATATCAGGGAATTTTGAAAAAATAACAAAAAATCAGGGAAAATTGATTTTATGAAGAAAAATTTTTTTTTTCTTTTTTGCTTTACAAAATTAAGTACTCTAATTCCGTACGCATTTTCGGCCAATTATCTGTTCAAAAAAAGTAAAATTAATGAGGTGCGATTTTACACTGCCGCATATTTGTGCACCTTTTTTCCTCAACGTCAAAGTATTGAATCTTACTTATTAACCACAGGATGAAATTCCTAAGATGGCTCCTGTGTCTGTTAGGTTGTTTATTTTACCTAGCTTGAAATTTCCTTTTGTGCTTTCAATGCTACGCAAAATAAATAACCATACAGGCAAAGAGGAAGCCTTCATTAATGCCTTAGCTCCTTTGCCTTTATTCCATTGTTTCGAAGTAATTTGCTTACTGTAATCACGATTTCAAGAAGAAATCTTTGGTTTTTGAATTAATACTATAAAAGCTTAAAAGTTATTACTTCTTCGCGTTTTAAATTTAATTGCTAAAATTGAACTTTCAATAAAAAAAGCTTTTTTTGCCGTTATACTATTTGTTGTCACCGTAGATTATAAAGGTTTTCTTTTCTTCAGACTTAAGTGATTCTTTAATTTTCTAACCAAGTTGTATTCTTCTTTTATATATTTTGAAATTAACTAATTGCTTTTTTTTTCCTTGCATTTCAAAGTTGTTTGTTACAGAAGCAATCTAAGATTTTTTTCGTTACATACTGAAATCATTTGAAATAGAGTTAACTTGTGTACTTAAGTAAATATATTTATTTTTTTATTGCAAAAATGCTGTATTCATTCATTAAAACCTATGTTCTTAATGAGAGAAAATTTCTCTATGAATGGATGTCAAATGGTTTCATATGTTTTGCATAAATGTGTCAATTAGTTATATAAGAATAACTACATCTATTCTTTCACTATTACTTGTTATTCTTGCAACAATTATTATACTGTTTGAAAACTTAGTTCAAAATAATTTCAATTACTTTTTAGTTCTATCATAAATACACATATGCTTTTAAGAATAATTTTAATAGTTTCTTAAAATTCTTATGCTAAGTGGTTTCTGGAAGTAAAGTATTTTTTTTTTTTTTTTAATTTTCTATAATCGTTCCATTGTGGAAAAATTTAATATACTGTTTTGAAGGTGTTTTTCCCCTAAAAAAATGCCTTGATATGTTTTTTTTTAACCATTTTATTAAAAAAGTAGCATCTTTTTAAAATATATCTTTAGTTCAACAATTTTACACAACTTAAAACGTTTAAAATACTGCATTTTATACAAATATACAATGGATTTCAAGTAAAGCAAAGAAAGAAAACCATTATCATTGGGAACGTAAATCAGGGAAATTTGGTGAACTTAATCAGGGAAATCAGGGAAAAGTCAGGGAACTTTTTTTCACAGTTCCTGTCGCCACCCTGTATTTTAATAAGCGGAATTATAATCAGCCTAGGTCCAAGGTACACATATGTCCGAGGAATACCACTTACCCCTAAACAATTCGAAATTGCTCCAAAAAAAAAAAAAAAAAAAAAGCAGTATATTTTATATGTTATGTTTTTCTTCGAGTACGTTTTTGAACAAACAAAACTCACAAAATCCTCCTCCCCCCCCCCCCCCCCCCCCCCCCCCCCCCCCCCCCCCACCAAAAATAAAAAGAGAGAAAACATCAAAGATGGTTTGATTAAAAAACAGAAAGGGCATGTCTTGAAGTACGTAGCGCAAATTGGACCATCTGAACTTGGATTGTTGGCACACCGCTCACCTCCCCTCCAAAAATTTCCAATGTGGCCCTTGGGTAAAAAATGTTGGAGACCCCTGTTCTACATGAAAAAAAAAAAAACTTTCCAGCACGACGAGTTTGCCGAAAAATGTTTCCTGCAAAGAACAGCGACAATTGCAGTTTTCATTGTATCGACTCCAGGATTAAGGAAAATTTTAGTTTTCTTAGACTAAAGTAATCGAACAGTGATAACACATTAATGCTGAACACAGATATGAATTTTCTTCGGCGTTTTTATAATTTATTCTTTCTCTCCTTCTTTCCTCTTCTTACATGTGTAAACAAATTGGTTCACGTGATCCAGGAGTTAAAATGTTGAACGAGCCAGCCCTGCTTATATAAGGCTGCTTATTAGTAGTCTTAACTATGACTGTCGGCGGTGACGACAGCAACTGAGACACAAGAACCGACTGCGCATGTCCCGTGTGAGGTGACATATGTTTTGTCTGCGTTGCATACAGTAGCGTACATAGAATTCGGAGTGCTCCCCCCTCCCCCGGCAACGTTTAAAAGTGTGCCCCCATAAGATGATTTTTTTTTAATTTTAACGTAGTGTTATTTTTTCAGAACGTGCGCCCTAATATCTCTTGTGCCCCCCCCCCCCCCCGCAACGCAGAAGTTGCGGGGGGTACTATGTACGCCACTTGTTTTGGTTCTCTCAGGTTTTTGCTCGCCCTGTGTGTCGAAATTCGACCATATTTATAAAAGTTTTTTACGGGCTCTCCAACCATACCAAACACTAAAATGCATTTTTCGTGTAAAAAGAACGATTTCAAAAATCAATTTAAGCTTAATGTTTCTCGCTACCAAGTATGACTTTCAACAATAGAAAATAGTCGAAATAAAAATTTATGAGTTTTGCTTACTAAAAAACGCTTATAACTTTTTTTATCTAGTGGATTTAGGTAATTGGATCCTGAGCGTTTTGAGAAAAGCTTTATATAGGGTATTTTTTTAAGACCTCTCCAACCATGTCAAACTTGAAAAAAAAATGGACCATCCATTCGCGTAGAAAGAGCCATTTAGAGAGAAAATGCGTTTTTAATTAATATCTCCGTTAGTTTGCGTCTGATTTCAAAAAATTTTATTGATAACACTCAAACTCGCCAGTAGCTACTGAAAAAAAAAAAAAAAAAAGAAGAAGAGAATCGGTTGACAAACAGGAGAATATGGTACGGAAAGGAAACGCCTTGTCTATTATTAATCCACAAAGATTAATATTGCCTAGTTTGTGTATTGATAATAGAATGAAGCTTTCTAATTGTATCTATTTTATCAGTTCGGATAAATTAGCCTCTCCGTACATTCTGATTTTCTGACGACATGTGTTCTTTTCAGGCCGAAGAGCAACTAAAGAAAGCGAAAGAAGTCAAAAAACCGGAAGTCTTGAAAGAAGAAGAAGAAGAATGGCAAACGGTAAGAATTTTTTTTTTTTTTCTCTTTGCATGTCACTTTAGAGCTATGCGTTTTTTCCATTTTCTACGCATTTTTTTTTTCTAGAGCTTAATTACTAGTAAAACTAGATGCTACTACATATTATATTTCAACCTCCTAGGATTAACCATTTTTGTCAAAAAATTTTTTTTTAATTCTCATGAAATTGGAATCGAAGATGTTGTGATAGCTGCTATTCAAATGAACCCACAGCGCCGTGAACTACTTCCTAAATTTTTCTTTTGTTGATGAGAGGAGAGATAGGAATGAATGTATTTAAAATATTGGTTTGAATGTATAATCATTAAAACACACAAATTGGAACAAACTCGGCAATCATTATTCATATGCATACAAAGAGATCAATCTATTAGAGCTTTGAGCCTTAGCCATTTTGAGGTCATGCTGTAGAATACATGCCGACAAAGAACAATCTTTAAAAAGTCTTTTCGTGTGTAAATTCTTCAGGCAAAAACGATGTTTATTCTTTGCTATTTTTAGATTAGAAAAGTAACGAAGCCACTATGCACCAACATCATCCCGATAACTTATCCAGATAGATCAACCAGAATTGCTATGCGATTGATCTTCAGCTAAGATCGTAAGAGCTGGAGCATTCCGACACGTGGAATGGATGTACCAGAAAGGGAAAAGAACTCGATATTGATGTTTCAAAACATCGAGTTCAAAATTAAAATATCGATGGTATCGATACCTGCAAAAAAATTTTTTGTTCAATCAAAACCATCGATGGTATTGATATAAAGACCAAAAAATATCGTTGCTCAATATTTACGCATCAATGCTGTCGATGTATCGACCTAAAAAAACTAATTAATGTTTTGAAACATCAACTTAAAAAAACAAAAATATATGCATAGTGAACTCGAACAAATGCGTTTATTGAAGAAATTACTCTGTCAGTATTTATGAATTTACAGCAAAGGTTTTTTATTTTTAATTTTATTCTCGAACTCAATCATTTAGAACCGTTTGGCTAGCTTGAGGTAAGCCTCGGATTCCGGTTTCCTGGAAACAATTCTCATATCTCTGATAATGCTCGTAGAAACTTCGAACAAACGTCATCTTATGCAGAAAATTCAAAGCTTTCAATAGACTTAAAATTTAAAAATGTTAATGAAATATTTCTCTTCCATTTTATCAAATTTATGCGAAAAATGATATTAAAATTGGAACAGAAAAAGAACCAAATTGAATTTTCGAAAAAAATGCTTCGACGTGCTCACCCCAATGGTATAAACTAATTTTGTGCCAAGTTTTGTGAAAATCGACCCAACGGTCTTGGCCCTGCGCGGGTAACAGACACACACATTCAGTTTTATTACTGGTAGTGATAATATAGTACAATAAAACCTGTAAAGTTGACCACAATTGTAAGTTGACCACCTGTCTATGTTGACCGCTTTTGTCAGGAACGGAATTAGTCCTATCTCATATAATGAAGGAAAACCTCTGTAACTTGGCCACCTCTCTATCATGACCACTAATATACACCAAATTTGGTTTGGAGTATTGTAAAATACCCTTTGTAAGTTGACCACTTGGTTTATTTATTTTTTTAACTTAACTAAGCAAGTTATTTTATTTATTTATTTATTTATATTATAGTTTTCCAAAAATAATTTTACTTATAATTTTTTTTTTTTAATATTGATGCCAGACAA
Source organism: Uloborus diversus (assembly GCF_026930045.1). Classification (NCBI taxonomy): domain Eukaryota; kingdom Metazoa; phylum Arthropoda; class Arachnida; order Araneae; family Uloboridae; genus Uloborus; species Uloborus diversus. The sequence goes on from NC_072732.1 coordinate 219,721,918, forward strand.
GCATTTTACCAACTAAATAAAACAGCAGCATAAAGCTTATGTTGCTTTTTAACTTATTTTTCTTTTGTTGTTCTATTTGGGATAGCCTTTTGTACTTTCTGTTCAATGATAACAGGTGTCAGTAGAAAAGCCCAAAGTCTTTTCTTCCAGTTGCAATATTTTGTGGCAAGAAAGTAAAAACAATTATGCTAAAGAGTTGCTTATTTCTGATGCTACGGATTCAGCGATTTTCATTTTCAACTGCCGTTATTAACTAGGAGGGTAGAGCTTACTGCTCTTTGTGTTGTAAGTTTTTCATAAAATCTCTTTAAAAAGAAAGTTAGTTGAAATTGAGATTGATAAAAAGTATGAAATATTAAAATTAAATGAAAAGAGAGAAAGCCATAAAAAATTAACTGAGACATAAATTTCTAAAACTACAGTCTCTAATATAGTAAAAAACGAGGAAAAAATAACAAAAATAACTGAATGATATTTTTAATTATTGCTACAAAGTAATATTAAACAATAAAAGTGACTTGAACAAAAAGACTAAGTGTTAATTAGTTAAAAAATTAATACGCAGTGCAAGAAACGATTAAAAAAATATAAAAAAATCATTACCACCCTTTATAAGTTGACCACCTGTCTAAGATGACCACCAACGTCTGCAAAGTAAAATCATACCGCACGGCGTTCTGTTACGTCTTTACCCCCCCCCCCCTCAAACCCTGTTTGGAACCCCTTTTTTGGAACCCCCTTTTTTCCCCCTTTGGAAAGGGTTTTTGGATAACCCTGCCTTTGCTCTTACCACGGAAAACGTTGAAACGCTGCCAGCCCTGTTTCTACCACATATCTTAAAGTTATTCTTACCCTTCCCTTACCTTACCTACGGTGCCCCAGACGGAATTGACATGATGTCAAAATAACAACAAAAACCACAAACATTAATGTTAATTATTATCAACGTCAGGGGTGCCCATTGCCTCTCAAGAGCATCCTCCCTCATGAAGGAAAGAATACCCCTTAAAAGACCCACCACCCGAAAAATTTCAATGGGGCGTTTTCGTCATGCCCCATCACCAGGTGGTCACCCCCCTAGGGACGTCCACAGAAATTTTGGGGCCGTCACAAATGACTTCTCCGGGCCCCCCTCCATATTGATTACCCGTATATTTCAGGCCTAGTTTTAAAAATATGGGGCCCCCTTCAGGCTCGGACCCGGGCAATCAGGTGTCCTTTCTCACTCCCCCCCCCCCCCGTGCATCCCTGATTAACATTCACCGCGAACGTTAATTTTTAGCCGGGGGAGGGCTAGGGCGCAATCCGAGATCGACTTCCTGCCACCAAAATAATGGGCTTGGTAAGTGGTAAATGTGGTACAGGGACGGATTTAAGGTCTATTTAAGGGGGTGGCGGTCGAAAACCGTTAAGAGCCATCTCCCTAGACCCGTCGATATTAATTGGCTTTTTGTTATCATTATCTCTTGGCTTTTAAATACTAATCCCCCCTATCGCCCTCACGAATTTATGGCAATCTTAAACTAACAATTCGCACCTTTTGGGGCGATCACCCCCCCCAGGATTAGGAACCACTGTTCTGAATCATAGCAATTTCTTATCATGCCAGTATAGTGTAGTCCTGGAAGAAAAAGGGGGAAAGACACAGGTACACATATAAAAACTCTTAAGCTCTAAAAAAGAGGGTGAGGACGAGCTAAAATTAAAAAGTTGAAACGCTGTCCATCCTTGACTGATACTGTCTAAAATTAGTTTTAAGTAAATTTGTAGAATTTACCAGATTATTCCATATTAATGGTTTAAAAAAACAAGTCTTGGAGGGGGCGAACACCCCCACCGCCCCCCTAGTAAATCTACCACTAATGTGGTAGCTTTTAAATTTCTGAACAAGAAGGAAGCGCTTTGCGGCCGTAATTTTATTGTTCTTCAAGTTCAAAACGAAAAGCAAAACATACACGCAACCTATCGCAACCTTGACCGCGAATGAATGGATCACGCTCCAGCACCAAGTATGAAAACTCCGTCGGTAGATGGCTAGCACCAGGATTATTTCCCGAAAAGTTTCTCCATATTATTTTTCCTCCCCCTCCCGAAGCCAAACCGAGCGTCCGTTCGTCCATAGAGCGCTCGCAGGAAGGAAAAAATCAGCAGACCAAAACTGCTGTGGAGCCATTTTTTCCCTCTCACCCGCTCGGCAGCTTTTTTGGGGAAAAAGTCATCCACCGAATCCACCCTCCGAAGAAGCCTCGTCGGCGAAACGCTTTTTTTGCACGAGCACCTCAAGCTAGCCTCTCCGTACCGTCAGGTACCGTGTAGCGTCCTTTTTTTTTTTAACCGTGCGCGTGTGCCATCTTTTACGAGAATCGTGGATTTCCAGACGATCTCGTCCTTCTGTCGCGGAGACGCTGGAACATGGAATGGCGACAGGTAAGCCTTTTGTGTCCTGTGTTCGTGATGCTTTGTTAATTTTATACTCGTGTGAGCTCGTTAGCGCTCGGCAACACCATGTAAACAAAGAAGCGTGTTTCTGACCTTGGGCAGTTGACAGTTCACCGCGTTTTGTGGATGGGCATCGCTGCGTGGCATTGTTATTTAGTGCCATCCCTGGCGCACCTGAGCTTTTAAACCATTCTCAATGGGATCAACAAATCCTAAGTGGCGAATGATATATTTTACGTGATGATTTTACCAAAGGCTTTCCATGGCCCCCATATTTGTTGCCGCCCCCTGCATAAGATCACGCCACGGGTCCTCGTCCCGTTTTTTATTTCCAAACCAAAAAGTAGTTGTCATGTGTAAATAAATTTTAATCTCATTTTTATCATCTTGGGTCCTTTATGTTGTGGTACATAGCCCCCCCCCCATGCAGAATACTCATTTTAGAGGGTGGATGTCAGGAGAGGCAATACCCCCCCTCCCCATGCAGGCATTCAGAAGTTGATGTATTTCGATGTATGTAGGCGTGGTTTTTGTTGTTTTTCGATAAATTTGCATTGAATATGTACCCTTCAATCCCCGCTCCCCACTCTCTGGAAAATTTAGAACTGCCTGCCCCCATGGAGCCGATGAGATGCCTCCCTCATGAAAATATTTACTGCACACTTGAGCTCCAGGCTTCCCCCCCCCCTCCTCTTTGAATTCCTTTTAAATCTTTGAGAAAATTACTTGTGTATACATGTATCATTCTATAAATACGCACAGTGGAGTTGTTTTGTAAATATTCCAAGAGCTGTCTGTCATAATTTGAGCCGTCGCCGTCACAGACGATCTTCGTGACGAAAAAAAAAGGTGTAAAATATTGTGAGAAATGTGGCAACGCATTTAGAATATTGATTATTAAAAAATCGTCTGCCACTAAAAAAAAAAATATATGAAAGGTGTTTTGAAATGGAATTATTTTTGTGCATTGAGCGGTAGCAATATTTTTTAAACCATATCATAATCGGTTATGCGTTTGTAGATTTTTTTTTTTATATAGTTTTAAATAGGCATCCATTGCTTCTACAGAAACGCTGTTGGTAAATTTGTCAAAAGATCGTTCATAAATAACATGTAAGTGAGAAAAATCTTTAGATGACCACTTTAGATTCAAATTATTTAACATTCTATTTTTTCTAGTTCTAAAAATTTCAACTGCTGTTCTAAAAATGTGTTGAAAAATATTAAGGTTTTAATTTTCGTAAAAGTATTTTCAGACACTTTTTCCAAAATTAAAAATTTTAAACATGTGCATAAATTTAATTATATTACTACGTAATTATATTTTATTTAGACTCTTATTTTATGTACTTTATTCAAGTTACTGTCGTAAGTAACATTGTCACTGTCCCCGTTTTACCCCCCGCCTTTCACATATTAGCAAAAAAAAAAAAAAAAGTGGGAAAAACATTTTAATGTAAAGCACATTGCACGTTTTTTGTACAGCAGAAAATGTATTTACTTACGGTCTGAGGTGTGTTTGACCTATAAAGATGGTTTGACCCGAAGCCACACGGAATTTAATTCCATTTTCATGTTTTTCCCTCCTATTTACTCAATTAAATAAATCATTGATTCATAAGTTCTTCAATATTCATGTACATTTCTTGGGGAATAAATAGCTTTTCAGAGCTATTAAATTACTGATTATTTGAACAAAAATATTGAATCGATTTTTAGCACCACGACTTTTTCCCCTTTTTGTGTAGCATGCGAATTACCGGTCTAATTAGGCAGTTATTTCATAGAGGGCGCCATTGTAATCGATTTTTCTGAAAAATTGAATTTTAAGTACTTTACCTTTGCTCCAGTTTTGATTCATTCAAAGACACTCTGCCATTATGTTTCTTTCTCATAGATGAAATTTATTCATTTAATTTCTTTATGTTCCCGATTAAAACATACGTTAAATTTTTACGCGGATTTTGTGTCAACTCTCATTCTTTATCGCCGACAAGAACTACATCTACAAGGGCGCCTCGAACTTAAATTTTTTGGAGGGCAAAAAGTCCATTTGCCGAATGTAACTCCAAATTTTGTCGAATCGTCAGACAAAATTTGCCGAACAAGGAAATTTTTAGCAGGTCACAGTGACCTCCCATCGGGGCGTCCCTCAACACCTAACGCACCTATTTTTAACTTGCGCATCCCCACTGATTTCTAAAACGGGGCAAGTGGACAGAAAGCCGATCGCCCCGATGCGGCATTTTTGCACGTGGTATATCTTGAACTTTAATATGCAAAAAAAAAAAAAAAAAAAAAAAAAAAAAAAAAAAAAAACAAGCTTTTTCCACAATGAGAAAAATATGATAATTATATGTTATGAAAGTCAAAAAAAGAAAGAAACTTCTTAAAATCTGAAGCTTTGGTTGTGAAAGATTCGGGGAAGAAGTTATTCTTGATCAGGAGGACCCCCCCCCCCCCCTTCCCGTCAAAAGGGACTACAAATTTAAAAAGAGAAACGTGTATAATTTAGCTACCCTGATAAGCAATAAAGAATTAAGAAAATATGAAAATTATCACAGCAAGTTTATTTTTCTTAGTCGACATTTTTGGAAAGTGGTAAAAGTTTGTAAAAAAAAAAAAAAAAAAAAGTAAACTAGTTTTTTAGTCATTAAGGGGGGGGGGCTGAGGGGTTGTCCACTAATGATGTCATGCTTAAAAGGGAAGGAAGGGGTTACAAGAAGTGTGACGTCACGCCTTTTTTTAAAATAAGAATATGCTAATTAAAAAAGTCGTGACATGTGGCAGGGGGGACCGGTTCGCTGAAGTGTGCCACGTTGTGACAAATGAGGAGGGGGGAGGGTCAAGAAAACTGACATCACATATATGGAGAGACGTTTGCTTAAAATTTGTGTATGAATTAATCATTTTCAATTCTAATCTTGAAAAAAAAAAAAAAAACAGTTGTGCGCTCGAGTCACGGCGAAACTGCAAAAATAGCTGAAGGATGTTGTCCTTTGAACGAAATGAACCGAATCTTCATCAGAGATAAAAATTTCATGGCAATGGGAAATACGAGAAGGGGAAAGAGCATAAAATACAAAATGGGGGGAAAAGAGAAAGAAGTTTTTTCTCCGAGCGAGTCAGCCATTTTTATGTCATTTTTTTCTGCGAAATGATATTCCTCACTTCCGTTCGTAGTTACTATGACATGCATATTTATTCATCCAGGCTGATCCCCCCCCCCCCCCCACTTATGTGCGGGAGAGGAAGGGGCACTCTAGTCTTGATCGATTGACGATTGAAATTTCTGAGTTTGAGAAGTTATATTAAAAGAAACTAGTCTGTTTCATTCTTTTGATAGCGCTTGGCTCCCCCCCCCCCCCCCCAACGATGTTACCGCGATTGCGGCGAACTTTTTCGCAGACTGCTTGCGCACATGCTTTCCTCACCATTTATTTAACAAATCCTCATGCTTCTTGATTGGCTGTCCATTATTCTATCATTAAAAATTATCCACACTCTGAGGATCGTGATTTGTCGATTGCGATGTGACGTGGCCGGTTTACTTCACGTCCCGGAAAAAGATAAATTTGGTTACAAATGACCAAAAAGGTCTAAAAACAATTAACTGTGAAGGTTTAATTAGGATAATTACTTTACCATTTGTAGCATTGACTTATAAAATTAATACAGGATTAGTTTGTGAGGAATTATACAGATTTAAACCAAAAAAAAAAAGTCTATCTAAAAATAAAAAAAAAATCCTACACAAAATGAACAGTATATCTAAATGGTGTTTAATTTTTTATTCCTCATTCAAAGTGTTTTTTCTAACTATAATAAATTATAAGTAAAGGGTGTCCCAAATTTAACGCAAGATTTGAATATGCCGCTATTTTTGAAGTAAATTGTTGGTAACCCTTAATAAAGAACAATTTGACAGCTGAGAGTTTAGGGTTAATGAAAATGTCGCGTTATACGATACAACAACGTATTTTCATTTCTAAACAATATTTCAAAACTAATGAAAGTTGAGGCTCGTCAAGCAGTAACTGTTATCGGGGATCGGAATTTGGTCCTTATATCGTGTGAATTAATTACATTAGATTTCTTCTTAAGGGGTTTCTTGAAGTCAAAAGTCTATGTCAACAAGTCCACAACCACTCTTGCATAACCATGTCGCTATATCGAACACCAGGAGCAGCTACTGTTTGACCAACCTCTTTTTTATAATTATCAAAATATTGTTAATAATGAAAACAACCTTGTTGTATCGTTTTTACCCTCTATTTTTACTAATCCTAAAATCTCAGCTATCACATTGTTCTATTTTCAGGCTCGCCAGCAATTTACTGCAAAAATGGCGGCAAATTGAAATCTTGCGTTAATTTTGGAACACCCTTTATATACATCTAAGAAGTGTAATGTTGAAATTTTATCTGTTTATTTCATTTTTATTACCCCTGTTATATGTTCATAGTTAGTTTATGGAGAAAAAACTACCCTACACTACAAAAATCAGCCACAAGTGTGTAACCCTTTTGAATACTATCAATGCGGCGCGGCGAAGGGGGGGGGGGGGCGTTCCGGTGTCCTGATTGAACATTTCAGAAATCTGGCGAGCCTACTTTAGACCCTCGAAAAATAACCAGCCCAAAAAAGAGAATGGCGCAGTTTTCTCCAGATACGCCCCGTATGGCAACTTCTGGGGGCGGCAAATTCCCCCTATTTTTGTGGTTGTTTTCGTTGAGCTTGGAAGAGAAAAGGAAAGGGTGGTAATTTAAAAAGTTGTCTCGGTTTCGAAAAATCAAAGATTGGGTGCTAACGTGCCGTTGATGTAGGCAGAGGTCCCCCCCCCCCACTTTCACACTTCACAAGATCAATGGGTGCAACTCCCTCGAATGCTACCGGTCATCCCCCAAAATGAGATCCAAAACCTTCTAAAAACTTCAATGGCGCCATGCCCTTATATCGTGGACACCAGTCTCTTTTTGCTGAATTTGTACCTCCTACGCAACTTCTCGTAATCATTTCATCCTTTTCAATATCTCGAAGTTCTAAACACATTCCACGTTACTTAGCTCAAATTTAATGAAAATTGCGTATTTGTTTTTCGGAATTTCAAGGTTCATATTTTCCTTTGATGTAACGAAAAAAGTCAAAATTATGATCTCTAAGTATACAGTGGACAGGTTGTAGTTTTTGCCGGACAAAACTGATTTTATCCAGGTCACTGGCACCAAAACTGGATTTAACAACCATAGAACTGGCCAAAACTAAATTACATGAAAATACACTTCTAATTTGTACGTATGTGATAGATGTGTGTTTTGCAACTAATAAATCTGTTAGTTGGAAGTTTTTTAATGAAGTACAGCAATTTTAGTTAATTAAATATAATTAGTTAGTGAAGTAATTTACATTATTGTAACAATAGTAGTGAACATTCAACTTTCTGCAAAATTAATAACTGAAATTGCTCACAACTAAAACAAAAGACATAAGGAATACAAAACAGCCAGTAGCATGAATATAGTAACTTTTCAGTAGTGTTGCTATTTAATTTTCAAAAGTGTTTTCCCCCTGTACCTTTAGTTTTGCTTTTAAAAAAAAGCCTATATATGTTTCTAAAAGAAGCTTTTTTTTTCTCTCATTTATTCTTCAAAATTACTTGAAATACTTCGTACATTGTGAATGAGAATTAAAATATATCTATTCAACTTACAATGTTTCACTCTATTATATTTTAATATCTTACTACTATTATATATGCGAAAGTTTGTCTGTATGGATGTATGGATGTTTGTTACTCTTTCACGCAAAAACTACTGAACGGATTTTCATAAAACTTTACAATAATATAGCTTATGCATCAGAATAACACATAGGGTAGTTTTCGTCGCGTTATGGGGGGCAAAACCCCCTTAGGGGGGGCCAATAAAACACAATTTTTTTTTTATAAATTCTCTAACATTGGGATGAAAAAATACTTGCACATATTTACATTATATGTCCATCGAAAGCTCTGATTTTTCTGCTGAAGATGGCACCTGTTCGAAATTTCTAAGTAGAATAAAAAACGAGTTATGAGCTTTTTAGTTCCATGTTCGAAGGCTTTCCTCAACTCAATACAGTATTTAGTGTATCATCTCAACTCCCTGTCGATAGCGGCAATTGTTGTATTGTTGACTATCTTTGCTTTTCGTGACTGTTCAAGGCTTTTCTCAAGTCAAATCTTGAAGTAAGATTTTTGCACAAGATTGGCAAATAATACATGATTTGGCTGATCAATTTCCACTTAAACGGAACTTTAATGTAATTAATGGTTTTTATTATTATTTATGCTGATTGAACGCTTACTCATTATCCAATCAACCAGTAGATCGCCAAAATTTTTGCAGAAAGATTTCCGTAGCTGATGCATTTGGCAGTTTTTTCAACGTCGCTGTTTTTGAAGCCCGAAGACTACGTCATAATGTTTCTCAGCTTTCACCATGTGAACAAAATATCGCCAATCAAAGAATTTTCAAAAGACTTTTTTTACTGTGTTAAATAATCCAGCAACTAAACTAGGCAAATCCATAAACAGCACAAAAACTTCCATTAATTTTCCTTTTTGCACAAATTCAAACAATCACCAGATTTTACAACTTATTTTGGAAACATTTCGGATGAAACTGTTTAGCGCCATTTTATGGTGACCAAAAGTATCTCAGAATCTGGCGACGATATCTCTGTAACGAAAATTAGTATCATATCGTTTTACAAAGGAAGGAAAGAAGGGGGGAGAATCATCGAAGGTACCCCAAAACGACTCTCGCAAATTCGGTAAAATCGCACCAAGAGCCCACAATGATTGAAATTTCCCAAAATAGCTAAAGCAAGTATAAGGGGATTACGAGCGCAGCTACTTTTTTAAAATCACTTCGTACTTCATTAGCCATACAGAGAAGGTTTTAGACTCCATGTTAAAAAAAAAGTATCAACAGATTAATCTTTTTAAACATGAGAAGATTAATTTCATGTTTTAGAAATTTGTATATGCTTAAATATAGTGCTTTCGTTTCTAAATCAATACTATTTTGTTCTTTATACTTATTGCTATTTTAGTTTTATGGGTAAGGAAGAAACTCGATTTTTAATCACGTCAAAAAGATGTGTTTTAAATTCTTTCACTTAAAACAGAAAACAAAAGCAAGTAACGATTTTTTCTCTTAATTATTACTGACCCAGGCAACGCCAGGTATTTTCACTAGTTACTGCATATTTTTCATGTAAATTTATCTTCTAAACATACTGTAATTTTTACAAACGGTAAAACATACTATTTAGATAAATAATGAAAGATGATTGATTATGGTTTGTTTTGCATTTCTTTTTAATAAAATTATTATTTGTTTTTCATTTAAAATTTGATAATTATCTAAGTGGCCAAAACTGCTGGATGAAACTGATTATATCCCGGCCGGTTTAAACCGGTTTTATCCATGGTTAAAACCACCACTGGCTGAAACTCTTACAACCCTGACAGTGGACGCCGGTTGATTGAATCAGTGGTTAATTGAATTAGCCGCTCTAATAAATCAAACTGTCAAAACCAATAAAATCCAGCGTTATTCAAAATCCGCTTTATAGAATCATAACTGTTTAGAACAGACGTGGTTCATAGAAGCGGCGGCCACTGTATTATTATTTTTAAAATGTTGATATTTTTTAAATTCCTTTTTTTGTTGTGCAATACAGTCGAGTCCCGACTTACGCGAGGGATGCGTTCCAAGACCCTTCGCGTAAATTGAAATTTCGCGTTGTGGAAAAGGGTATGTTTAAATAAACATACCTATACGATTAAAGGCACTTGTAAACACAACCTCAAACTGTTAAAACCCATTTCTTAAGTATACATTACTGTTTCTTAAATAAAAAATTGAATTTTTATTTATTGTATTTTTTTTTTAAAAGTTTTATTTAACATAAAAAACTGCTACAATGCACAAAATTAATGATCAATGGGAATGGAAGACGTAAAATAAACCACTACGGTACGTACATTATGTAGTAAGAAAAACAAATGCACTACAGTTGTTGAAACTTTCTCTTTTTCCTTCTATCTTCACAAACAGCGCTCTTAGGTGTCGTTATATTTTATTAACTTTCCCATATAGAATGAAAAAAATAAATGGAAAATGTGGCGTATAGAGTATTTGTAGGAAATGTTTCGTGTTGCGGGTGAAGAATTCGCTTAGGAATAAAATTCTTTACCGGGGGGGGGGGAGGAAATCGCGTTAAAGCCGTTTCGCGTAAATCGGATCGCGTTGTAGCGGGAGTCGACTGTAGTTGCACTTCCATTGTACGAAATAAGAGGAAGAAAAAAATAATTATTAGTTATTCACGCAACCAACAATGGCAGGGATATTGTTAGCAGTGATTGTGCTGAAACTTGAAAGTGCGTTTCGGTATTTGAATCCTATGCAACGTGCAATGGTAGAACTGCAATCATCACCTTTTCACGGTTTGGAACGTAACTACTTAGCAACTAAAGTTCGGGGGAGGGGGAAACTTACTAAGCCACAACTTCCTGGATGAGAAAGAAACGTGCTGAAGAAGCTGTTGGAAATATGCTGTGGAAGACTTATTTTTCATTGACTTTGCAATGGCTTACGAATATAGAGACGGGCTCGGTTTTTTTTTTTTTTAATGCATCTTTTAATTTTGTTTCCATTCTAAAGCCGTGTGATTTCAATGAACGCTCTCAGTTTTTAGAAGTCAGGTCAGATGATCAGAATATTTTTCACTCATCGGATTCTTGCAGGAGGTGCAGACATGCAATATAGCTTTGTGGCTGACGCAATTGCTATTCTTTATATTTGAATGTATTTTAGTACTGTATAGTTATCTTTTAACTAGTGGTAAGTATAATATCGCTTGTTTGTTTTTCGCACATGATGACTCAAAAGATGGACTGTATCTAGGCTTGCCATATTTCTGAAATGTTCCACCGAGACACCGGAATTCCCTCACCCATGTAACTAGTATTCAAAAGGGTGCACACTAGAGATGAGTTCGGGCTCATTTTTGAGAGCCCGGAGCCCGCTCGAGCCCGAAAATTTGTAACCGAGCCCGAACGATATTGTCTCGGACCGAAATCCGAGCCCGAAGGAAACTTTCTTGTATCAAAAACTGAGCCTTCTACGGTCTGACACGATCTCTCTGTTACGTGAGTGATGAAAAATGTTACGTCAAATGTTTTCCATTAACAGAAGTTTCTAAATTTTCATAAAATGCTCCACTTCAAATGCATTACTGTATGATATATTGCAATAGTAATCGCAAAAAAAAAAAAAAAAAAAAAAAAAAAAAAAAAAAAAAAACTATAAATAAGCGTTAATTAATTAATTTTTTTGGGAGAGGGGGGGGGGTAAATTTGACATTGATTGAACTGATTTAAATGTTCCTTCCATTTTCTCACAGTAGGAAAATGTTTATTTGCTTTGAATTTGTATGGAGATAGGCGATTGAATATCTGTGCTTGAGCCCGAGCCCGCTTCGGGCTCGGGCTGTCGGGCCCGGGCTGAGCCCGTCTCATCTTTAGTGCACATTCGTGACTGATTTTTGGAGTGTTTTATAGAGCAGTTTATTCTCCATGGTTGCTAATTATGCATTCATGGTTGCTACTATAAAAAATAAATGGTTGCTAATTATGAATCTAAAACAGGGGTAATAAAAAATGACATAAGCAGATAAAATTTGAAAATTTCGATTCTTAGATGTAAATATATTTCTGTTTGAAAACACTTTGAATGAGAAATTTAAAAAATAAACAATATTTAGATATACCAGTTAATAGGACTTTTTTTAGGCCATCTTAATATTTTTAGTCTTGCTGTAAAAATCCTCACAAGCTAATCCAGTATTAATTTTACTAGTCAATGTTACAAATGATGAAGTTATTATACTAAATAATCCTTCACAGTTGATTATTTTTATACCTTTTTGGTCATTTATAATCAAATTTATCTTTTTCCGGGACGGGAAGTAAACCGAACGAGACACGGCATTTTGTCTGAAAATCGGGATTGTCCCTGTCAAACCGGAACGTCTGGCAAGCCAGCTCTATCTATACTTTACTTTTAATTTTTTTTTAAAACTTTGAAGCCTCAATACAGTACTAAGTTTCAAAATCGGACGTTTTTTAAATTACTATATAATCTTCATTTTTTTTTCTTTACAAAACTTTTTTTTTTTTTTGCTGCCAATAAAATTTTCTTATTCGGCAAATTTTGTCTGACGATACGGCAAATTTGGAGACATGGATGCGAAATTGCAATTAAAAAATACATATATTATGTTGCTTGCTATGCTCACAGTTTAATATATGGTAAAATACGGAATTTCATTCGGCAGACTGAAAATCCCCCCCCCCCCAACCCGATTTCCCAAAAATTTAATTAGGGACGCACCAGACAGCAACGCCATAAAATTATCGGACAAATGAAGCCAAGAGAAGACTGACTGCAGATGGAGTGAACCTGGGTTCGAGTCCCAGCTCCGGCATGGATGTACTTTCTCTTTCCCTGTCCTTTCTTTGTGTGAAAGTATTGCTGTGCTGTGAATGGTTGCTTAACTACCTTATTAACGGGTCCTTATGTGTGTTCTGTGGAAGTCGGACTTCGCAAGAAATGACATAGCAGTTAGAAACGTGAACCTTCTAAACTGCCAGCATATCTAGCCCAAGACAACAAAAACAACAACAAAATTCTCCGCTTCAAAAAGCAAAAAAAAAGAAAGAAGATTCGCATCCCTTTCTACAGTTTCAAAATAGAAACTTTTTTTTTTCTGTCTTGAAATGTAATGGAATACTTTCTCGGATGCAGAACAGACGGGTACCAAGCTATGCCACCCCCTCTCAACCCCCATCAGCATCCTTCCCTCGACATGGTACTCTCGGGGCTCCTGGGTGTCCCGTCTCCCATATAGCTGCCGAGGAACCAGACTCTTGCCAGTCCCTAATGCTGATAACGGAAGATATGTAAACGGAAAGCATTTCCACATGTGTGTCACACTTGCGTCCTCTAATAAGGAAGGGTGAGGGCAAGAGGAAAAAAAAGGTAATGCTTCAGACAAGATTAGAAAGACTAGACAAGGTTAGAGGAGCACTATCTTTTAGTTTTTGATTCGTGCTCAAGATTCAAAGCATGGAGTTATTAACAGATTTTTATTTATTTATTTTTCACTAGTGGTACCCGCACGGCTTTGCCCGTAATAGAAAATTAAAAGGTCATTTGGTTCGCCTTATTTACAAATAATGTATGGTGAATTTTCTCGCCAATTGGCTTGTGCCCATGTTACGGTTCCACGTTATGATAATTTCGTAATTTACTCGTCCGTCTTATGATAATTTTGTTCTTAAAATTGGAATAGAACAAGAACCACGTCGAATTTTCGAAAAATCGCTTCGAGGTGCACACCCCCATGCTGCAAACTAACTTTGTGCCAAATTTCATGAAAATCGGCCGAACGGTCTAGGCGCTAGGCGCGTCACAGAGATCCTGACAGACCGAGATCCTCACAGACAGAGAAACTTTCAGCTTTATTATTAGTAAAGATTCTTGTCTCATTATCAAAGAAAACAGTTTTGAGAGACCACAACAAAGTATGTTAGAATACGAGTGGAGTCTGGCAGATATAAGGGATGTTTTTTGAAAGTTTTCTTGACCCACGAGAGAAATTTTCTTACGGGAGAAAATGTTTTTGATGCAAGTCGACTTCCCCTTTTGATAACTTGACATAATGAGCGTAGTTAAGATCGTAAAATCTTGAATTAGTTTATATAGTTAAAATAGCTGAAAATTCCCCCCTGGAACTCTTGAACTATGACAACTGTGATATTAGAATCATCTTTCCTCTTCACTCGATCAGTTTCTTAAATAATCAAAATTCATTGTTTCTCTTATTACTTGTAGACTTGAATGTCCATGTCCAACTTTTATTATTTTTTTTATCAGTGGGGATCCGCCCTCGCTCGCTTCGCTCGTCAACCCCCGCTCACCACCGACGGTGACACTGTGCCACCTGTGGTGGAAGACAATGATTTTAATTCTTTTATATATATATATACCCCTGGATGTCTTCAGGACGTTCCGGATTCCCGGTCCCTTAAAGTTTAGAGGGATCATGATCATACAAAAAAAATGGCGAAGGCTATAGCAGATTTAGCGTAACCCAGGGTGCACCACGTGGAGGCCTGCTACTCTACACCCCCCCCCCTTTTTTTTTAAATCGGACTGGCCGGTTCCCCGCTGTGCCCACTATGTGAAGGGACTAAGCAAATGACAGGGGAGCATCTTTTTGATTGCCCCGTTCTTCTCGACGTGCTGAAGGATGTCGACTTCAGGGAGCTTCCCCGCTCTGCTACAGCATCTTTGTTGTATTGGACTGCAAGGCGCCTTATGTCCGAGAGGACGTTGGTGGGCGTAATTTAAAAAAAAAAAATGATCTTACAAGGCAAAATGGCTTCCCCTGGATACTCTCTACCACAGGCGGCGAGTGGGGCTTATAAGTGCGAGGGCAAATTTTTTTTTAGGAAGTTAAAGACTATTTTAGGCTATCTGGAGTGGGGGGGGGGGTGATGTTCTCTCGCGTAACAGTTTTGGAATTGCAGTTTTACAAACGCCGTTTTAATAGAGCTTTGTCAACGTTTGGAGAATAAAGAGGAGTTTCCTGGGTTGGTGTCCACGTAATGTTTTTTTTTTTTTTATAATAAAGTCTAATTAATAATAATTATATCAATATCAAAACGAAGATGTTTGGACTGTCTTTGGTAATGTAAAGGTAAGGAAGGCTCTTCCCACGGAATTTTTTTTTTAAACTTATGTCTTAAAAACGCAAATTAAAACCATCTTTAATGCACTTAGAGCAAGGGGTTTGGGGTTCTGTCAGGGAAATTTTGTAAAGTTCAAAATATTTTTTGAACGTCCTTTAAAACTTGATTTCAGAATTAAGAACGGTAGGGTTCGGAAGTTGTCCCAGTATTTTTTTTTTTTTTTTTTACTGATGAAATCCTAAGAACTCAGGCTTGAACTTCCTTTGCGGACTTCAGAAAAAGATCTCCGGATTTTTTTTTTTTTCTAAATTGGAGTTTTAAAATCGCAGTTTTACGCTATCTGGGGGGGGGGAGTATCTTCCTGATTTTTTTCATCCAAACTGAAGTCTTTATAACGCAAATTTAGGCTATCTTTGAATTTAAAGAAAAGAGTGAGTGCGCTCGGGAATTTTCTCCAGGAAAAATTTCAAAATTGAAGTTTTAAAACTGAATTTTAAACAGTATTTGATGACGTTAATGTTCGGGTAACCTCACCCAGAATGTTTTGAAATTGAAATCTTAACGTTGAGGCAATCTTTGATGATGGAAAAAGTGCGGTGGCAGTCGCCCGCTCCCCCGATTCTCCGCCACTACTCTTTACCCAACGGTACCAGTACCAGTATTGAACTGGTAGACATTTACAGGCCGGAGGAGATACAGTTAAAGACACACACACACACACAGATGCGCACAGTTTTTAATAGTATAGATTCGCATAAAGCTGTGTTTGAAGTTAAGTTCAAACCCACTGTTGCTTGGTATTCAAGAAAATCCCTTGTTGTTTTGTTCGTCATGAAACATTCTCTTCCGTTTTTGTAAATCGGATTCTCGCGTGTCCGATTACCAGCTTTCATCCATTTGCATTGTGGCGTGAAATACGTGGCGAATGTATTGTAGTTCAAAAGCGTTGTCTCTGTTTTCTTAAACTCTGGAATAACTTCGCGCGAAATTCGATGATACTCGTTGATGAGAAGCAATAGAAAATGCTTTTTTTTTTTTGAAAAGTTTCATAATCTTTTGCTCTCACTTGATTCTCTGGAGTGGTCTACTAAATCCTACTCGGCCAGAGAAAGCGCACTGTTATTTGAAAAATGAAAAAGAAGAAAACAATTATTAAAGGAAATAAAATTTGAACTACCTGAGGAAGGTGTTTTTGTTCAGTTGGTGCGATATGGACTGAAATTGAAGTGATGACGATTTCGCAGAAACATAATTCGTATTACTTTAGCTAAGTACTAATCTTTAATGAACGGCCCTCATCCAGATATTCACGCTCTGATTGGAAGCCGATTTGTTTTATGATTATGTTCGTAGGAACTAGGAAGCAAAATATAAAAACAATATTTATTGTTTTGTCTCTCTGCATAATTTTTATGGCTACAAAATGATGCGATTTCCAGTCTCTCCCCCTCCCCCCTTCTCTTGATGAGATTCTCAGAAGAATGGAATTTTGTTTTCGTTTTTCCTCCTTGCCAATTCAGTTTCCGTTGCCCATAACTTAAGCTTTCATGTGATTTTAATCGATGTGTGTGACTGACGTCTTCAGCTCTTCGTCGTTGCCAAAACGCTCACCGGAGGATTGAGGCGCAAGAAAACGTGAAAATCTCTGAGAGCAAGATCGGGGCTATATGGTGGATGATCAAACAACTCCCAGCTAAATTCCCAGCTAATTTTAATTTCCCCTCCTGCCAAAATAACTAATCAAATTTACACTACATCGGCTCTCGTCGGCGCTGTAAGCCCTGCGCATGTTCATCATGTATATATTAATTCCAGTTATTATTGTACAAAACTAGTTTCTACATCACTACTGGGATTTTATTAGTATATTATCGTTTTAAAGTTTCAATGATTTATTTTTCATTGTTTCTGATTTAATAAGAATTGTTTCAAGCAACTTAAAACTTTTGAAAAAATGCTTTTCATGAAATACTAAATGGGAGGAATTAGAATTAACGTTATATTCTTCAAATGTGTTTTTCAGTAAATAGACTACAAAAAGATTAATTCACCGAAGGGAAACGATGCTAATAAGCCACGTGGAACATGACCGCGTGGACTGGCTTGTGTAACTGTCAAATCTGTCTGAAGCAGATGAGCTCAAAATTGAGGAAATTTATTAATTTTTATTTTATTTAAAGATTCATCCCAATTGTCAAGAAGTAGTATTCGTTCTGTAATTTTTTTAATTCCCGGTGTGTTAGCGCTGAATTCGGTAATCATTTCTAGTTTCCAGAATATGTTTGACACTTTAAATGTTATAAAAGCAGCTAAAATTTCCTAGTTCGTCAAATAGTAGCTATCCGATTGCGCAGCATGACGTGGGATCAATAAATATTCTAACCTTCTCAAACTATTAGAATATTCCTTCCGGAAAAGAGATCATTTTGTGCGTTCGAAGTAATTTTTAATCTTCGTTTCTTGTTTTATGCAAAGACTATAACATGCTCCGAACAGGTGAATCAAAATATTTTAGGGCTTCAATAGAATAACTGAGTAGATCGTATTTGACCTGAGCAGGTTGTAGTTTTCCCCTTATTGTTCTAAGACAAGAAATGAGATTTTCAAAGCGTAATATGCTACAGTAAACTTCTTAATCTTTCTTTTAAAAATTAGTAGCGACAGTAGCGTGATCCAATTTCTACTCGACGCAAAAAAAAAAAAAAAAAAAAAAAAAAGTTTTCAAAAGAAAACAAACACGAATTTTACGATTACAATTCTACATACCCCCCCCCCCCTGAAAGAAAAAGAAATGAGATTCAAATGGATGGCATGTGAAATGGTGGCTAATGGGGTCGTTTCCAAAATTTTAAAAGTATTTTTTCTGAAAGAGCATGCTTAAAAACATAGGATCTGACCCTTTTTTTTTTTTTTTTTTGTACATTTTTTCAAGTTTAATATTTAAAAAAAAGTTTCTTAAATCGGTGCTCTTTCATTGTTTATACTTCTGTCCGATGACATCACAAATGATGAAATGCCATTCAGTATTGCCATTCACCGAGAAAAATATTTAATTCGCATCTTTACTCACGTGTATTGGCAACGATATGGTTGATAGCAAGCGGAGAGCGCAATTTTAATTCACTTCTTGATTATCATAACGTGGGAACGCGATAGAGAAATGCGCCAAAGAGCATCATTTGTGACGTCATCAAGACCACGCCTTGTTAGAAAAATCGGACATTTTAATAAAATTAATTCCATTTCTTTTTCTTTTTTTGCTTATTCTATCAATTTTTAGTGAAAAAAAGTGCTACTTTTAAGTGAATGAAACTACCCCATTCTAAGACTATTTTCAATGAAAGCGATTTGCCAAGTACATTTTTTAAGATAAGCAATAGCTGTAAAAAGTTTCAGAGCATGAGTTTCATTATTAGTAGAATAACTTAGGGGAATCAAAAACGCAATCTGCGTTCAATATTAAAAATGCGCTGCCTCCACTGTTTAAATATTAAACACCATTAGTAGTCGAAGTGCTTCTAATCGTCATTGGAACAGCTTAGCAAACATCCGAAACAAACAAATGATTCAGTGTTTTTTAAGCATGTGACTGCCTGACATGTTCCGCAATCCAAAGAATCATGTTTTCCCCGTAAGTGCTCGATAGCATTAAAAAAAAAAAAAAAAAGCAAAACGGTCATCACATTTTTAGTCAATTTCTTTTGTTTTTTAGACTCATTTTTCTTGCTGTGTAAAGCTCATCAAAATGGTATATTTAAAGAAAGTATTTTTTTTACTGAGGATTTTTTTCACTTCATAAAATACAAACTCTGATGTAATTTTGGTAACTTTTAGTATCAAAAAGTTATCAAAAACAACAAGTTACCAAAAAGTTACCAAAAACATTGTCCGTAAGACAACTTTTTTTCGTCGTTGCATGGAAAAGTAAGCAAGCTTGACTAAAAATTAAAAAGTATATATTTTTTTTCTCCTAAAAAGCCAAAAAACGAAGTATAATTCAGCAACTTAAACTTTAAAATTTAAAATATGTGCGCACTCCACCGATACATTGGATCCCTGAGTAACTTCTTCTTTGAAACAAAGTGAAGTAAAAACATGGTGTGTAATACTTTTTTTTACTGCAACCGTTAATAATTTGTTTACTTTCGTTTTTTAAACATATTTTGCTTCGCTTCTTTGTTATTTTCCTTCTGTTTTGCGTTTTTGCAATAATTTTATTTTTTTTCATTTTAAACATTGCCATTAGCAATGAGTATTAATTGATTAGATTAATGCACTTCTCTAGCTTTTCCCTAGTGATTAATCATTTTTTCTCAAATTAATAGTCATGCATAAGCAAAACGTTACAGTACATTGGGGGGAAACACATAAACGTAAAGCACGAAAAAGGTAATAGCTTGTCATTGGAGGTAGATAATAATCTTACTAATATTATATATGCGAAAGTTTGTCTGTATGGATGTATGGATGTATGGATGGATGTATGGATGTTTGTTACTCTTTCACGCAAAAACTACTGAACGGATTTTGATGAAACTTTACAATAATATAGCTTATGCATCAGAATAACACATAGGGTAGTTTTCGTCCCGTTATGGGGGGCAAAACCCCCTTAGGGGGGCAATAAAACACAATTTTTGTATAACTTCTCTAATATTGGGATGAAAAAATACTTGCACATATTTACATTATATATCCATCGAAAGCTCTGATTTTTCTGCTGAAGATGGCACCTGTTCGAAATTTCTAAGTAGAATAAAAAACGAGTTATGAGCTTTTTAGATCCATGTTCGAAGGCTTTCCTCAACTCAATACAGTATTTAGTGTATCATCTCAACTCCCTGTCGATAGCGACAATTGTTGTATTGCTGACTTTCTTTGCTTTTCGTGATTGTTCAAGGCTTTTCTCAAGTCAAATCTTGAAGTAAGATTTTTGCACAAGATTGGCAAATAATACATGATTTGGCTGATGATTTTCCATTTAAACGGAACTTTAATGTAATTAATGGTTTTTATTATTATTTATGCTGATTGAACACTTACTCATTATCCAAACAACCAGCAGATCGCCAAAATATTTGCAGAAAGATTTCCGTAGCTGATGCATTTGGCAGTTTTTTCAACGTTGCTGTTTTTGAAGCCGAAGACTACGTCATAATGTTTCTCAGCTTTCACCATGTAAACAAAATATCGCCAATCAAAAAATTTTCAAAAGACTTTTTTTACTGTATTAAATAATCCAGCAACTAAATTAGGCAAATCCATAAACAGCACAAAAACTTCCATTAATTTTCCTTTTTGCACAATTTCAAACAATCACCAAATTTTATTACTTATTTCGGTAACATTTCGGATGAAACTGTTTAGCGCCATTTTATGGTGACCAAAAATATCTCAGCATCTGGCGACGATATCTCTGTAACGAAAATTAATATATCGTTTTACAAAGTAAGGAAAGAATGGGGGAGCATCATCGAAGGTATCCCGAAACGACTTTCGCAAATTCGGTAAAATCGCACCAAGAGCCACAATGATTGAAATTTCCCGAAATAACTAAAGCAAGTATAAGGGGATTACGAGCGCAGCTACTTTTTTTTAATCACTTCGTACTTCATTAGCCATACAGAGAAGGTTTTAGACTCCATGTTAAAAAAAAAGTATCAACAGATTAATCTTTTTAAACATGAGAAGATTAATTTCATGTTTTTTAAATTTGTGTATATGCTTAAATATAGTGCTTTCGTTTCTAAATCAATACTACTTTGTTCTTTATACTTATTGCTATTTTAGTTTTATGGGTAAGGATGAAACTCTATTTTTAATCACGTCAAAAAGATGTGTTTTAAATTCTTTCACTTAAAACAGAAAACAAAAGCAAGTAACGATTTTTTCTAATAATTATTACTGACCCAGGCAACGCCGGGTATTTTTGCTAGTATCTTATAAATAGAGAGCAACATTTTGTTGACGATTATATTTGAAACTGAAAATTATTGATTTTTAAAATTAAAATTCTTATACTTGGAATGGAAGTGCTCTTCTTTTCTTTAGTTTTGAAATGCAATACGTTTTTTATATGTTCCACTGTAGGTCTTTTAAAGTAATCCTTGCTGCAATATGTTGTTAAGCATGAAATTAATGGACCATAGTTAACTTATCAGGCTTTTTTTTATTATTTGACTCAAAAGCTTTTGCTCTTTATTGAAGGTTTTAACTTTCTCAATTTAAGCTTCCTTTGATATAGTTTTTTGCAATCATTGAAAAAAATATTGTTGATCATCATAAATATGAATAAAAGTACATCTGAGAGAAATGAAAAGTTATTTATTTTTTAGATTCTTTAAAATAAAAATGCAAAAAATTGGTTTTTCTTGGAAATTTGTCTTACAGTTATTTTTTTTTATTTCAACAATCATCAATAAGAAATATTAAGAAGATTTTTGTATTTGTACTATAGCTTTTGCTTTTGTATTAAGTATTTGGCATTGTGTGATATGTGTAAATGCAAACAGAATCGTTTGCTTTACACTTAATCACTATTAATTGTACTAAGAAATTAAAACAATATTTTCATACTTTTTTACTATATGGTTAATTTTTGGGACCCCCCTTCCCCCTGACCACCCCCTCGTCCGCAGGGATCCCAAAAAAATGCACCATATCAGAAAGTTATATGAAAATATGTTTCCCTAACATCAGGCTTTCTTGACCCATTGGTAAATCAAACCTTTTGCATCATTATATTGAGCCCCTTTATCAATGAGGAAAGCATTTTGATCTTGGCAATGCAAGCTATTCAGGGTTTTAATTCAATTGCTCGAAAAGGTTTTTACCAAAGAATCATTGTTTATAACTCCGAAACAGATGACTTTTTTTTCTAATCCCTTGACATATCACCAGTGGCGGATCCAGAATTTCTTGAAAGGGGATCAAGTTTTAATGGTCAGCCTGTTATACCCTATAAAAAATAAGTTAAACAGGGGTGCCAATACTCCCAAGGGTTATGGCATACCCCCTCTTAGGTTACGACCCCCCCCCCCCCTTCCCATCAAAAATTTAGATCAAAACCGTTTCAAAATAGCCCCTGCTCGTAAATTTTTCAAAGGCATAACGTGTGCCATGGATCATATTCCCCCAAATTTTCACTACAAGTCATTTTTCTGTGGCAGACAGGCTGGTCACATTACCATACTAAATAGTTGGATACATTTACATAAATATAGTATAAATAGGGTGGCTAATAAGAGAAAAGATTTTAACACTTGGGATTCAAACAATCGTGCAGCATTAAATAAAAGTAAGATGGGCTTACTTAAGGTTGTTTATACAAATGCTCGTAGTATTAGGAACAAGATGGAAGAATTGAAAAGCATAATTATAGAGGAGAGGTTGGATATTATTGGAGTTACCGAGACATGGGCTACCGAAAGTGATGATGATTTATTATCTACTAGCAAAAATACCCGGCGTTGCCTGGGTCAGTAATAATTATTAGAAAAAATCGTTACTTGCTTTTGTTTTCTGTTTTAAGTGAAAGAATTTAAAACACATCTTTTTGACGTGATTAAAAATAGAGTTTCATCCTTACCCATAAAACTAAAATAGCAATAAGTATAAAGAACAAAGTAGTATTGATTTAGAAACGAAAGCACTATATTTAAGCATATACACAAATTTAAAAAACATGAAATTAATCTTCTCATGTTTAAAAAGATTAATCTGTTGATACTTTTTTTTTAACATGGAGTCTAAAACCTTCTCTGTATGGCTAATGAAGTACGAAGTGATTAAAAAAAAGTAGCTGCGCTCGTAATCCCCTTATACTTGCTTTAGTTATTTCGGGAAATTTCAATCATTGTGGCTCTTGGTGCGATTTTACCGAATTTGCGAAAGTCGTTTCGGGATACCTTCGATGATGCTCCCCCATTCTTTCCTTACTTTGTAAAACGATATATTAATTTTCGTTACAGAGATATCGTCGCCAGATGCTGAGATATTTTTGGTCACCATAAAATGGCGCTAAACAGTTTCATCCGAAATGTTACCGAAATAAGTAATAAAATTTGGTGATTGTTTGAAATTGTGCAAAAAGGAAAATTAATGGAAGTTTTTGTGCTGTTTATGGATTTGCCTAATTTAGTTGCTGGATTATTTAATACAGTAAAAAAAGTCTTTTGAAAATTTTTTGATTGGCGATATTTTGTTTACATGGTGAAAGCTGAGAAACATTATGACGTAGTCTTCGGCTTCAAAAACAGCAACGTTGAAAAAACTGCCAAATGCATCAGCTACGGAAATCTTTCTGCAAATATTTTGGCGATCTGCTGGTTGTTTGGATAATGAGTAAGTGTTCAATCAGCATAAATAATAATAAAAACCATTAATTACATTAAAGTTCCGTTTAAATGGAAAATCATCAGCCAAATCATGTATTATTTGCCAATCTTGTGCAAAAATCTTACTTCAAGATTTGACTTGAGAAAAGCCTTGAACAATCACGAAAAGCAAAGAAAGTCAGCAATACAACAATTGTCGCTATCGACAGGGAGTTGAGATGATACACTAAATACTGTATTGAGTTGAGGAAAGCCTTCGAACATGGATCTAAAAAGCTCATAACTCGTTTTTTATTCTACTTAGAAATTTCGAACAGGTGCCATCTTCAGCAGAAAAATCAGAGCTTTCGATGGATATATAATGTAAATATGTGCAAGTATTTTTTCATCCCAATATTAGAGAAGTTATACAAAAATTGTGTTTTATTGCCCCCCTAAGGGGGTTTTGCCCCCCATAACGGGACGAAAACTACCCTATGTGTTATTCTGATGCATAAGCTATATTATTGTAAAGTTTCATCAAAATCCGTTCAGTAGTTTTTGCGTGAAAGAGTAACAAACATCCATACATCCATCCATACATCCATACATCCATACAGACAAACTTTCGCATATATAATATTAGTAAGATTGCTGGGTATAATTTGTTTAGACAAGATAGAGTAGGTAAAAGAGGTGGTGGGGTTTTATTTTATGGTCAGAGACACTTTAATTTGCAAAGAATTGGTAATTAATGATAAACCTAATGAGATTGATATGATTTGGCTGGAGTTGATTAGTAATAAGGGCAAAAAACTACCTTTGGGGAATATTTATAGGCCACCCAACTTAAGCCAGGGTCAAGACGAACAGATGGCACTCTTTTTCCAACTGAGTGATATGTTGATATCAAAAGGGATCCAGAGGCAACGAGGTGGGGCTTATAAGTGTGCGGGCAAATTTTTTTTAGGAAGTTGAAGACTATTTTAGGCTATCTTTAGTGACTGGAGGGGGGGGGGGAGCTTCTGATGTTCTCTCATGTAACTGTTTTGGAATTGGAGTTTTAAAAACGCAGTGTTAGTAGAGTTTTGTCAACGTTTGGGGAACGGAAAGGAGTGTTTTTTAAAAAATAAAGTAGTAAAATGTAATTACTAATAATAATGATCTTAAACTCATGTCTTAAAAACTCAAATTAAAGCCATCTTTAGCAAACTTAGCAAGAGGTTTAGGGTTCACTCCCAGAAATTTTGCAAAGTTTCAAACGTTTTCTAAACGTCTTTTAAAATGTTATTTCAGACGTCTCTTTTATTGATTAAAGGATTAACAAAAAGGTTCGAAGGTTTTCCTAGTTTTTTTTAACTAATGAAATCCTAAGCACTCGATTTTGAACTTCCTTTGGGACTTCAGAAAAAGATTTCCTGATTTTTTTAAAGAAATTTAAGTCTATCAGGGGGGATTCTTCTCTAGCATTTTTTCCCTATAACTGGAGTCTTTATAATGCAAATTTAGGCCATCTTTGAATTGAAAGGAAGAAAGGAGTGTGCTTGGAGATTTCTCCTGGAAATTTTTCAAAATTGAAGTTTTAAAACTGAAATTTTAAACAATATTTGATGACGTTCGGGTAATTTCACCCCGAATGTTTGAAATTAAAATCTTCACGTTGAGGCAATCTTTGATGAGGAAAAACGTGCGGAAGCAGTTGCCCCCCCCCCCTGCTCCCCCCCGAATTTCCGTTACTGAAGAAATCTGTCTGGGCACATAACATGAAATACGTCCCCAGGTGTCATTGTATGTCGGCAGTTATTGTTGAGTTCAAAACTGTTGTAAATGGTTTTAAAAGGGGTTGAGAATGATTTAATTACTTTAGAAAAATCCTGTTTACGGCTTGCACTGTAATTTGATTTTACATTCTTGTGTTTTGTTTTCAGAATTTAGACAGTTGGAAGTCGAGGAGGAGAAAGATGTCTGAAGATGTGTTCAGGAGGCAGGAGGAAATTAAACAGTTTGAGATGGAAGAACAAGTTCAGCAATGCAACCAAAGGAAAACAAAGACCTTCTCGGAAATGCTCGAATCCAGGTTCGGATGTTCTCTTTTTGACTTACGGAACAACCACTCGCCCCATATTTCTAGTCATCGTTCATAATTGAATTCTGCATTTCAAGTTCTAATTTTTCTGGTTGTCTTATAGCTCATCACTCACAAAATAATGAGTAGTTTTTGATTGGATAATTTTAATTTTCAATCGATGTTTTTGTCAAAATTTGCTTTTTCTTTGAGCATGGTTAAATGCTCAAACTAACTTTTATTAAGTGTTAAAAAGAGGATTTTTTTAAAAACCTAATGTTTTCTTTCAGAGCCCACAGAGGTAGAGCTTTAAGTTTGTGCCTTATAAACAGTCCCTTGGATTCTCAAATTTGGGAAGTAGAAGGCCGAGGGAGCAAGAGCTGTGCCAACAGCAGCTACTCTGGTGGTTCGGAAGAGAACAGCACTGTCAACAGTGAGGATGAAGGGGTATAGAACATTTTCTAATAATTTTCTTAGTAGATATTTTATTTATATGTCTCCATTTGCAATTCTTCCATCAACGGAACTTAGTTTCAAGTAGAGATATACTGAATACCACATTTCATCAAATACCAAATGTTTGGTTTGAATTCTAACCTACTATTCATCCTAATATCTGGTTAAAAAAAATTTAACTGTAATCTTTTTTTTTTGCCAATTTTAAATAGTTTTTTTTTTATTTTGTGCTTTTTATGAAATCTAAATACATTTCCAATTTCTGTTCAAAATCCTAAATATATCTTCATTAAATAATAATTATTAGTTTAAAATAAATAAAATATTTAATAAAACATCCCAAAAGCAAATTAATATAATAAATGACTAATTTGGTTGTTTGTTTAAAATTCTGCATTAATTGCTAATTAGTCTCTTTCCTAAATATTATTTGATAACTGATAATAATAATAACATTTTATGTGATAAATAAAAAATCTTGTAGAACCCGCTAATGTTCCAGCTCCATAATTTCTCATCATTAGACTTTGATTACAATGATTAGTTTAGTTAGAGTGTTTTTAAACAATGTTCAATGTTTCATAAGGTGTAAAACTTCAAAAACTAAAATGCAGGTGTTTCCTTCATAAACAATTATTCACCTTAATATTTGTATATGATGAATGATATGTAATGGTGTTTTTTTTTTTAATTTGCATGCTTTTTAAAAAATGTTAACAGGTAATTGACTTTACATTTTTATGAACACTTGATATAATAAATTTTTCTGGTATTTTATTCAATTGAGTTTGTTTTAGTAAGGTTAATGTTATATATCATAAGATTAAAGAAACATTGAAAAGCAATTAAATTTAAATTTGACATCCAAGTGATTAACGTCAGAGATGTTGAATTGAACATCTGAAATTTAATATCTGTTTCATTAAAATTACTTTGAATGGGATAGTATTAGTTGTACTATGATACTATATTTTAAGTTTCATTTATAGCCCAAAAAAATAAGTGTTTGTTTATCAATTGTAGAATATCTTAATTTGTTTACTAATTGCTGAATATTTAAGTATTTGACCGAAGGGAACAGTTGATTTGTGCAAATGTTTAATGCATCTCTAGTTTCAAGTATTCATTTGTCAGGGGTTGAAGTAGTCCTATATATCCTATATTTTCAAGAAAAGCATCAAAATCGTCCTATATTTCCTATATTTTTGAAAAATGTCCTATATTTCCTATATTCCCGTTTTTTGTTGTTGTTGAACCAGGAGGACATTAATGCTACAAATTTTGGTGCATGGTGCACTAAAGGAAAAGATGATTTTGCCATTTTTGCAACTGTTCAGTGCCCATAAGCAATAGTGGATTTTCGCAATGGAAACAGCATGCTAAAACATTCAAGCATAAAGAAGACTCTGAAAAACGTCAAGAGGATCCTTCTCATGCTCTGTTTGTTCTTAATACAAGTGTTAAAGGGTTCAGTTTAGATATAAAATCAAAGAACAGTGGAATTAGTACTTGGGTCATGAGTGAGGAAGAAAAAATAAAAATTTTCTTTCTTCAAATTTTGTTTAATTATTTCGTCACTGCTTTTTTCAAAAATTATTCTTTCAACTACAGGAAAGTCATTTCAGATGTGAGGAATAATTTTATTTGAGGTTTTTTTTAAACAAAATCGATAAGAATAAATAAATAATATGTGATATGTATTTTTTTTTTTCATAGCAAAATTATTCATATAATTTGTCCTATATTTGTCCTATATTTTTTGCGGAAAATATTCTATATGTGACAAGTCGGTCACTTCTGCCCCTGATTTGTTGTGCTGACCAGCTTCTTTTCTTCAGGTCAGCTTCAAAGGACTGAATGAGAAAAACGGGCAGGGCTTCTCTCAGAACAAGTCGAGGACCAACGGCATCTCCATGGCGCATTCTCCCTCTTCCAGCTGCGATGGTCTGTCCGAGCTCGAGACCAACGGGGGGTCCAGGAGGGAGGGGCATTTCGTGGACTCTGGACTGGAGAGCTTGGTGGGCAGCCATGGGGCAGCAGACACTCCAGATAGCTGCTCGGACTCTAGCCACGATGGTAGGAGTAGCCTGGACTGCGATTCTCCAACAACGAATGGTTCGTACGAAAATGGACATGCGAAGGTGGCCAATGGGAATTCGGCGTCGCAATCGGTGAGGCTCGGTGTTTGTTCTTTTTCGGGAATAATTTCTTGAAAATTAGTATCATTGTGCTTTTTATAAAAATTTTGAATGGAATGTTTTTGCAAGTCTTATGGCATTATCATAGCTACTAACTCTCCTGATCAGAGGCAGGGAATGGGGATTATAAGTGCAGGGGCAAGAAATTTTTAGAAGCTGTAGACTTTACTTTTGGCTATCTTTGAGTGATTTAAGGCGGAAAGGCTTCCGAAATTTTTCCCAAAAAAAATTCGAAGCTGAAGTATCAAATGAAACGTCTTTGGTGATGTAAAGGCAACTTCTCAAAAATAATCCCACAACTGGTGTCTTAATAAAGCAAATTTAGGATATCTTTAGCAAACTGAGGGCAAGTCGTTCTGGGGTTCCCTCCCAAAAATTTTGCAGAGTTTTTTAAAAACACTATTTCAGGATATCTTTGAATAACTTAATGAGGAAAAAAAGAGTTTGGAGGTTCTCCTCGGTAAATCTTTTGGAACTGATAAAGCCCTAAAACATCAATTTTAGACTTCCTTCGGTGACTTCAAAGGAAAATGCGGAGGACTACTTACTACTTCCGAATTTGTTTTTTAATGCAAGGTTTAAAAACTCATTTTTACATATTTTTACTGATGTTAGGGAGAAGCGGGTTTGTTTCCAATAAAAAATTCGGAAGTTGGAATCTTATATCAGCACAAATTTTGGCCCTATTTGAAGATACAAGAAGGAGGAAGTGTGTTTACAGGTTCTCCTTCAGAAATCTTTCGACATCAAAGTCTAAAAAATAGTTTTAAGCTATCGTTGGGTAACCTCCCCAGAATTTTTTTCAAATTAAAATCTTAAAAACGTTCAGGCAATCTTTAATGATGAAAAAAGTACTGGGGCGGTCGCTCCCCCCCCCCCCCCTTTGAATCTCCTGATTCATTCTGGAGACTCAAATTTTGATGCCTTCTGCCCAATTCCCGAATGAAACAATTGTCTTCTGAATTATCATCAAAGTAACCAAACTCCCCCGTTAAAAGAGAATTTTCAGTGTTCAAAATTTCAAGAAAATTCCTTGTGGTAAAATGATCACAAAAGCGAAACCTTATCATTCATGAGTATGAAAATTGAAAATATCAGATCATTTTTTAAACATGTTTTTAAAAAATGTGTTTAAAAAATGTTAATTTTTTTTCTTTTAAAAACTTTTTTCCTCACAAAAAATGCAGTAAAAGTTACTAATTTTTCTTTGAACTGCATAAGTTTTGACCTGATTCAAGATTTATTTATTATCACTTACAAGAGAAATAAAATGTTTCTTTCAAAATATATGTATATATTTTTTTTAATGCAAACGTTAAGGTTGTAGATTTTTATTTTTTCAACTTCTAAAAGTAAAAATAGTATTCTCTATTTTTCAAATTTTTTGACCTATAAAAACTAAACTTAAGGAATGCCTAGTTATAATATTTAGAATTAAAAAATTCCTTTTCCACTCTTAACTTTCATGCATAAATCCTCTCTCCTTAATTTTCATCTTTCAATGTTGGTAGCTATGCTTTATTGACTCTTTTGCTAGAACAAAATATACAAATACAAAAGTGCTGACCAGTCCCATGGAGCTAAACTCTATCAATTCCCAATGAAGATCAAAGCCCCTCATGCTGTTAATAACAGCTCCCGTGTACTGTCCTATTGCCTATTCCTGCTGACTATCTGTTCACAAATTTAGCCAATTATCATCCTCCATTTTTAAATGTTTAAATAACTGGATCCTGTCCGCTCAGACTTTCCTTTGCTTGAGACTAAACGTGCTAAGCTTTTCAAACCTAGAATTATTTAAGTCTCTAAAAGTCTTAAGTCTCTAAAATTTTGTGATAATGATAGTTAACTTTTTATATGATGACAGGAAATATAATAGTGTTCCAATGTTATTTGTTAACAAAGCCTTGAATTCCAATACATGATATACTTTTGATTTAACAATTTCCTCAATTAAATGATACAGTTCACAAATCCGGATTTGACTACATCAAGTGTCTATGGTCCTCTATTTAGCGATATCCTTGATTTAAGGATAACTTTTTCCAGTCCCTTTACAATCGTTAAATCGAGTTTATTCTGTACTATATTTCACGTGATTGATAAATTTCAACTGTACATCTCAACCTCAGTCGCAACATGTCATAGCTAGCAAATTTTGAATTGATCAATGTTTTGATTCCAATATTAACTTTACCTTCTAACTAAATTACAAAAGCTGTGTGGAAGCAACATGTAAATCAAATGAATTAATGTCCTGGCAGAAGTAAAAGTATGTTTAAGGGTAAAATGAATCATAATCTGGATCAATAGTTTGAGGACATGTTACTGTTATTGTTCAAATTCACATAATGCCTTAAAAATCAATGTGTGCATTTTTTTAATCACTTCATGTTTGTTGTATGGGAAAGAGTTTTAGTGTAATTGACTGTTTGAAAAAGTATATATTTTTTTGATCAATTTTCTTCCGACGTTCAATTGCCTTATTATCTGAAAAGCAATTTTTTGCCTTTC